>NW_028320145.1:212807-365615 GCF_062004578.1 Staurois parvus
TCAGCGCCGCCCCCTGGAAGAAGGAATGGAAGAAGGGACACACGCAGCATGGGGACCAGGTGGGATCTGAGAGAGGCTGCGGGCTGCTTGATGGTGTATGCAGAGCCTGATTCTTGTTCCAGGAGTTGTGAAGGTCAGTGTCTTATCTCTACTCGGGGTGGAGGTTTGCCAGTGTATGGGGATCGGTGGTTGTCGAAGGCTGTCTAGGGTGGGAGTGGGGGACTGGGTTGTTGTTGGTCAATGTCAGGCTCTCTTTGTGGGGGAGGGAGGTACTGGTCGGTGTCAGGGTCTCTCCATGGGGGGGGGGGAGCCAATTTTTGTGTTGCCTAGGGCAGCGTGAAACCTAAATACACCATTGGTTGGAGTACTGCATTTGTCACCTAGGATTGGTTGGCCCTGGACTACAAGTCATCCAGGCATCTAGATGTAGTGAAAACGACTTGCTGAAGTTCAAACCGAGCATCAGAATGGAGGAGAAAGGGGATTTAAATGACTTTGAATGTGGCATTATTGTTGGTGCCAGACGGGCTGGTCTGAGTGTTTCAAAAACTGCTGATATACTGGGATTTTCACCATCTCTAGGATTTACAGAGAATGGTCTGAAAAAGGGAAAATATCTAGTTAGCGGCAGTTGTGTGGAGGAAAATGCCTTGTTGATGTCAGAGGTCAGAGGAGAATGGGAAGACTGGTTGACATTTAGATGGTAGGGTCAGAAATAAACAACATGAAAGCATGGATCCATCCTGCCTTTTATCAATGGTTCAGGCTGGTGGTGGTGGTGGTGTCATGGTGTGGAGGATCCATCCTGCCTTGTATCAAGGGTTCAGGCTGGTGGTGGTGGTGTCATGGTGTGCAGGATCCGTCCTGCCTTGTATCAATGGTTCAGGCTGGTGGTGTCATGGTGTGGTGGATCCGTCCTGCCTTGTATCAATGGTTCAGGCTTGTGGTGGTGGTGTCCTGCCTTGTATCAACTGTCCTGCCTTGTATCAACTGTTCAGGCTTGTGGTGGTGGTGTCATGGTGTGGTGGATCCGTTCTGCCTTGTATTAACGGTTCAGGCTTGTGGTGTCATGGTGTGGAGGATCTGTCCTGCCTTGTATCAACGGTTCAGGCTGGTGGTGTCATGGTGTGGTGGATCCGTCCTGCCTTGTATCAACGGTTCAGGCTGGTGGTGTCATGGTGTGGTGGATCTGTCCTGCCTTGTATCAAGGGTTCAGGCTTGTGGTGGTGGTGTCATGGTGTGATGGATCCGTCCTGCCTTGTATTAACGGTTCAGGCTGGTGGTGGTGGTGTCATGGTGTGGAGGATCTGTCTTGCCTTGTATCAACGGTTCAGGCTTGTGGTGTCATGGTGTGGAGGATCCGTCCTGCCTTGTATCAACGGTTCAGGCTTGTGGTGTCATGGTGTGGTGGAATCCGTTCTGCCTTGTATCAATGGTTCAGGCTGGTGGTGTCATGGTGTGGTGGATCTATCCTGCCTTGTATCAATGGTTCAGGCTTGTGGTGGTGGTGTCATGGTGTGGTGGATCCGTCTTGCCTTGTATCAATGGTTTAGGCTGAACCATTGATACAAGGCAGGACGGATCCACCACACCATGACACCACCACCACCAACCTGAACCGTTGATACAAGGCAGGACGGATCCTCCACACCATGACACCACCAGCCTGAACCGTTGATACAAGGCAGGACGGATCCACCACACCATGACACCACCACCACCAGCCTGAACCATTGATACAAGGCAGGACGGATCCTCCACACCATGACACCACCACCACCAGCCTGAACCATTGATACATGGCAGGATGGATCCATGCTTTCATGTTGTTTATGCCAAATTCTGACCCTACCATCTAAATGTCAACAAGTCTGCCCAGTAGATCAGCAATTTTTGAAACACTCAGACCAGCCCGTCTGGCACCAACAACCATGCCACGTTCAAAGTCACTTAAATCCCCTTTCTTCCCCATTCTGATGCTCGGTTTGAACTTCAGCAAGTCGTTTTCACTACCTCTAGATGCCTAAATGCATTGAGTTGCTGCCATGTGATTGGCTGATTAGCAATTTGTGTTACCAAGCAATTGAACAAGTGTACCTAATAAAGTGGCCGGTGAGTGTATGTGGATTCTCAACAATGGGTCGTTTTCCTGTTCTTGGGGGGTAGTCGCAATTTGGGGGGGGGGGGGGGTGCTGCTGTACAAAGTATATTTTTATCATTTTTTTTTCACACAAATAGAGCTTTCTTTTGGTGGTATTTAATCATTACTGAGTATTTTATTTTTTGCTAAACAAATGAAAAAAGACTGAAGATTTTGAAACAAAAAAGCATTCTAATTTGTTTCCGTTATAAAATTTTGCAAATACGTAATTGTTCTTCATACATTTAGGCCAGAATGTATTCTGCTTCAGTTATGTGGTGAAAATAGACCAAATCAGTGTTTATTATTTAGTCTGTAGGAAAGTTATAGAGACAACAAATTATAGTATATATCTGAAAATCGATCATTCCTGCTGTACTGATGGCCGATCTTTTTTCTTGAGGCCCAAACGTGCAAGGACAGTGCAAGTATTCCCCAAATGACCCCTTTTTCAAAAGTAGACGGTCCGAGGTATTTAATAAGAAGTATTGTGCGTTTTTTGAAGTTGTCATTTTTTTGTCATAATTTTTTGTAGAATGAAGACATTAAAAAAAAAAAATTATATTTTTGTTATTTTTTTATACTGGTACCAGTGCAGTACAGTGTCATCATATAACTAGCATAGTGGTCCAATCAAGGACGCTGACCGTACAAAAATTTGGCATTTTTTTTAAAATAAACTGTGACCAGAGCGATACAATGTTACCTTAGTAACTTTGTAATTCTCTGGGGAAGTGATTAGGATTTGTTTTACACATTATGATTGCTGATAGCAGTGAATTTGATGTGAATATTACAGGATGGCGAAGCCTCCATCAATCAACATGTAATATCTCATCACCATTATGTTTGGCTGTTTAGTGAGGTTGGAGGAGGATGGAGGGAGTGGGCTGTCATTTATCCGGAGTGTATACACCCTAATAATAAAAAATGTAAAAGTGAGCGCTATCCAATCAGCAGCTAAGCACTCAAGGTAACCAACATAAACCTTACAAATAGAATAGATAAAACAGTGCAGCGCTAAAATTATGATACCAAATAAAGGACGGTATTGAACAACAAACTGCTAATAAAGTTCGATATAAATTACAGTCTACAGTTGCAAGAAAAAGTATGTGAACCCCTTGGGATTCCGTGGAGTTTTGCATGAATTGGGCATAAAATGTGCTCTGAACGTCATCTAAGTCACAACAATAGAAGAACACAGTCTGCTGAACATAATACTACACAAACATTAGATGTTGCCATGGTTTAATTGCACATAACATGTAAACATTCACAGTGCAGGGAGGAAAAAGTATGTGAGGCCCTAGCTTAATGACTTCTCACAGAGCTAATTGGAGCCAGGAGTGAGCCAACCTTGACTCCAATCAGTGTGATGATATTGGATGTGTTGCTGACAGCTGTCCTGCCCTTAAAAAACACAAACCTGTTTTGGGTTTACTGGTTTCAAGAAGCACTGTCTGATTTTTATATTATTATTTATTTATTTACATACTGTCACCCTAGCATTACAGTGTCACCATGGTGACACTGTACTATTTGTGGGGGTGATGATTTTTTTTTTTTTACACTGATTGCTTTTACATCCATAAAGGCTGTAAAAGCAATCATTTCTCCTTCTCTCTGGCTGCATTCTTGCAGCCATTGAGAAATACTGTGAGAGCTGTGATTGGTCAAAGCTTGTCACATGGTACAAGGCTGTTGTGAATAGCCCTGTACCATGTGACTTCTGTGATCATTCACAGATTTCACAAGTAGTAAGCAATGATGTCAGAAGTGACATCTTGCTTACTACTTTGCATGTGATCACTGATTGGTCAATCAGTGATCACATGATCGGGACCTCGCACAGAGGTCCCGTCTGACGATCGGTGTTCCACTGTGTCCGGAGGACACAGCAGGCACCACATCACTCCCGGGGAGCGCGCACAAGCAGGGTGCAGGAAGGCCATTTATAGACAGCCACCCGCCCCTGCAGTGCCACCGTCTGACCGTTTATATACAACGGCCGGAAGGGAGGTGGATAGATGAAAAAAAAAAAGAAGGATTAAAGTATACCCAAATATAATATTTATTTATTTATTTATTTTGGATAGAGGAGGGATGGGTTAAAAACCTGACTTTTCATGGTATAGATGAGCTGAACCTTATGGTGATTTGTTGTAACATAAGATGTGGTATGCGGTCCTGGAGGCTTCTCACCAACAATTGGGGGTGTCCTTCTGAACCATCAGAAGAGTTTGCTGAAGAATTGAAAAGATAGGAGCACCACACTAGTTTGTACCTTCCATAAAGGACTATATTCCGCAACAAATCCAGCGCGTTTCGAGGGCTTAATATTCCCCCCTCGATCCGGCCTATGGATGATTTGATGGTTTGGTCTGAACCAGGGGCGGACTGACAACTCATGGGGCCCTCGGGCAATAGGGGATCATGGGGCCCCTGTGTCCTTGACCAAACTCAAAAAGCCTATGAAAAAGGTACCAGGGGCATCTCATGGGGCCCCTTACTGACCCCGGGCCCTCGGGCAGTGCCCAAGTTTTCAAATGGTCAGTCCGCCCCCTGGTCTGAACCTAGACTTGCACCGAACTTTAGCGCATGTGGCCCATTGTTTCGGCTATATACAACAGCTGTCTGCTGTCACTGGTTGCTAACAAAGTTTCGGGTACTTGCACCAGAAGCATTCTTAGGAACCACTAACATCACGGGGAGTCCTCCTTGGGTATATTTAAGGGATGGGGATTTTTTTAACATTTGGATGTCTTTATTTCTAGTTTACAACTTTTTTTGTGAATGAGTAGGTGTGCTATGTACGCATTCATGTGGGGGTGCGGTATCTGGGGGCTCCCTTATTATTAAAGGAGGATTCTAGATTCCTATAAGCCCCCTAACTGCAGAGCCCAAAACCACCAATCAGGGAAGACACGCTTGTCGTCATCAACACAGGGACAAGGTGCTTTGCCAGGATGTACCCTTGTGGCCTGGTATGGTTTGGGGGGGATGGGTTTCACACTTATCCCCTCCTATTCCTGGCCAGACAGGCTGCTTGTTCGAATTAACCCATTGGCAGTACAGATATACTGTATATACGTATGCAACCTCCTGGAAGTGGGTCTTTATCTATGAGGCTGCATATATGGGTACAGCACACTCCCAGCACAGAGACCGAGATTTCACCGATAGCCCCTGGTCTTGCACTAACAATTGGGAACTGGGACTCCCACCCTTCCTTCCCACCCTCCCACACTTTCTTCCATCCCTTCCTTCCACTCCTCCCTCCCTTCATTCCACCCCCTCACTTTATTCCTGCCATTTCATTTTGTCCTTCCTTCCCTTCCTTCACTCTGCATAAACACTTAACATCTCTCATGAGATAATTTATGAATGCGTGTTACACTCCCTCCCTTCCTTCCTTCCCTCCCTTCCTTCCACCCCTCCCTCTCTTCCTTCCTTCCCTCCTTTCCTTTCTTCCTTTGCACCCCTCCCTCCCTTCCTTCCACCCACCCCTCCCTTTCTTCCTTTGCACCCCTCCTTCTCTTCCTTCTACCCTCCTTTCTACCCCCCACCCTTCCTTCCCACCCTTCCTTCCTTCCTCCCCTCCTTCTTTCCACCCCTCCCTTCCTGCCTTCCTTTCACCCCTCCCACCCTTCTTTCCCACTGCTCCCTCCCTTCCTTCTCACCCCTTCTTTCCTTCCACCCCTCCACCCTTCCTTCCCATTGCTCCCTTCCTTCCTTCCACCCCTCCCTCTCTTCCTTCCACCCCTCCCTTCCTTCCTTTGCACCCCTCCCTTCCTTTCTTCTATCCACCCACCCCCCCTTCCTTTCTTTGCACCCCTCCCTTCCTTTCCACCCCTCATTCTCTTCCTTTCACCCCTCTCTTCCACCCCCCCACCCTTCCTTCCCACCCTTCCTTCCCTCCCTCCCATCCTTCCTTCCCACCCCTTCCTTCCACCTCTCCCTCCCTTCCTTTTTTTCATCCCTTCTTTCCTTCCTTCCTTCCCTCCCATCTTCCACCTCTCCCTCCATTCCACCCTTCCTTCCCACTGCTCCCTCCCTTCCTTCCACCCCTCCACCCTTCCTTCCCACTGCTCCCTCCCTTCCTTCCACCCCTCCACCCTTCCTTCCCACTGCTCCCTCCTTTCCTTCCCACCCCTTCCTTCCTTCTTCCACCCCTCCATTCTACACCTCCCTCACTTCCACACCTCCCTCCTTTCCAATCCTCCCTCCCTTCCACCCCTCCCTTCCTTTGTACCCCTCCCTCAATCCCTTCCACCCTTACCTTCCACCCCTCCCATCCTTCCTTCCCACCCTTCCTTCCCGCCATTCCTTTCACCCTCCCCTTCACCCCTACCACTCTTCCTTCCCTCCCTTCCGTCCACCCCTCCTAGCCTTCCTTCCTGCCCTTCCACCCTCCCTCCCTTCCTGCCATATCCTTTCTTCTTTCCTTCCCTTCCTTCATTTTGCATAAAACATTTAACAGTGCCATCTCATGAGATGATTTATGAGTGTGTGTTTAGTGGTGGAATTAAAGGCGGGGCAGGGTAGTGTTTGGGTGGGGCAACTGGTGGTGAGTAATGTAGGCCATACATGGGTCGAATTCCGAATGATTTTTCATCCAAAAATCGAAAACGTCGTTCACTTGGTAATCCGATGGTGCTATAAATGATTTCGAAAATCGGCTGACCAAGTCATAAATTTCACCCCATATAATAAGTGAAACTTCTGTTCCTTCCAGGTCACGGCTCATGCTCACGGTGCATATTCTTTTTGGAAAAATTGGTCATTTTTCACAAATTTTCCAACATGCCCGATCACCGAAAAGGGGAGGAACCACAAAAATCGGCCAGAGCCATTAACCCACTAACAGAGTGAAAATCGGGCGATTCTTCTTTCGGGCGAAAAATTGGTCGAATTTCGACCCATGTATGGCCAGCATTAATCTTAAGTCTGGGCTAGTACCTCAGGACTTGAAATTTTGAGCCCTGCATTGTATAATACATTGTATAAATATAGAACACATTATATAATACATTGTATACATACAAGATCCATTATATCATACATTGTATACATACAGGATCCATTTATAATACCTTGTAAACATACAGAATACATTATATAATACATTGTGAACATACTGATCCTTTTCTATAATACATTGTATACATACAGATCCATTATAAATTACAGTGTATACATACAGGATCAATTATATCATACATTTTATACATACAGATCCATTATATCATACATTGTATACATACAGGATCCATTATATCATACATTGTATACATACAGATCCATTATATCATACATTGTATACATACAGGTTACAGTATAAATTACAGTGTATATATATATGATCAATTATATAATACATTGTATAAATATAGAATACATTATATAATAGATTGTATACATACAAATCCATTATAGCATACATTGTATACATACAGGATCCATTTATAATACTTTGTAAACAAACAGAATACATTATATAATACATTGTGAACATACTGATCCTTTTCTATAATACATTACATACATACTGATCCTTTATATAATACATTGTATACATACAGATCCATTATAAATTACAGTGTATACATACAGGACCCATTATATAATACATTGTATACATACAGATCCATTATATAATACATTATATACATACAGGTTACAGTATAAATTACAGTGCATATATACATGATCAATTATATAATACATTGTATAAATATAGAATACATTATATAACACATTGTATACATACATGATCCATTATACTGTATAACACATTGTATACATACAGGATCCATTATATCATACATTGTATACATACATTAACCATTACATAATACATTGTATACATACAGGATCCATTATATCATACATTGTATACATACATGATCCATTATATCATACATTGTATACATACAGGATCCATTATATCATACATTGTATACATACATTAACCATTACATAATACATTGTATACATACAGGATCCATTATATCATACATTGTATACATACAGGATCCATTATATCATACATTGTATACATACAGGATCCATTATATCATACATCGTATACATACAGGATCCATTATATCATACATTGTATACATACAGGATCCATTATATCATACATTGTATACATACATTAACCATTACATAATACATTGTATACATACAGGATCCATTATATCATACATCGTATACATACAGATTCTTATATAATTATTATTATACAGTATTTCTATACCGCCAACAGTTTGCTCAGCGCTGTACATTATAATGGGGGACAATACATGAGACAGTACAGCAACAATACAGTGCGATACACGAGGGGTTTGAGGACCCTGCTCCTTGCAGCTTACAATCTAGGAGGGAGGGGATAGTGGTACGGGAGGAAAAGCTGTGGGGGATGGAGTGGTAGGAAGAGTGGAGGAGATCGGCAGTTAGCAGAGGGTGGGGTAGGCTTCCCTGAAGAGATGGGTTTTCAGGGTGCGCCTAAAGGAGAGGAGAGTGGGTGATGGATTGGGGTAGGGAGTTCCAGAGGATGGGTGATGCCCTGGAGAAGTCCTGGAGGCGGGCATGGGAGGAGGAGATCAGGGAACTAGAGAGAAGGAGGTCTTGTGAGGAGCGGAGTGTGCGTGTTGGGTGGTACTTGGATATTAGGTCAGTGATGCAGTTTGGGGCAGAATTGTGGACAGCTTTGTATGTCAGTGTTAGGATTTTGAGTTTGATCCGTTGGGCAATCGGAAGCCAGTGGAGGGATTGGCAGAGGGGGGTGGCGGAAACGGAGCGGTTGGTAAGGTGGATGAGTCTGGCCGCCGTATTCAGGATCGACTTAAGTGGGGATAACCTGTGGAGAGGTAGGCAGGCGAGGAGGGAGTTTCAGTAGTCGAGTTGTGATATGATGAGGCAGTGGATGAGCTCTTTAGTGGTTTCTGGGGTTAGGAACGTGCGTATTTTGGCGATTTTGCGGAGGTGGAGTCTGCATGAGTTTGTTAGAGATTGGACTTGGGGCTGGAAGGATAGATTAGAGTCTAGTATGACACCAAGTATTCTGGCTTGCGGGGTGGGCTTGATGGTGGCATGGTTGGACGTGATGGAGAAGTCAGTGGGGGGTGGTGCGCGGGCTGGGGGGAAGACTAGGAGCTCAGTTTTGGAGAGGTTCAGTTTAAGGAAGTGGAGTGACATCCAATCTGATATGTCGTTAAGTAGGCTGGTGATTCGGGGGGAAACTGAAGGGGTGAGGCGAGGGGTAGAGAGATAGATTTGAGTGTCATGGTAGTTGAAGAGATGGTAGTTGAAGCCGTGAGAGTGTATCAGTTGGCCAAGGGAGGAGGTGTAGATGGAGAAGAGAAGGGGCCCGAGGACAGAGCCTTGAGGGACCCCAACAGAGAGGGGGAGTGGGGAGGAGGTGGCAGTGTTATAGGTAACGCTGAAGGAGCGTTGTGATAGGTAGGATGAGAGCCAGGAGAGAGCGGAGTCTCTGAGGCCAAGGGAGTGTAGTTTCTTGAGGAGGAGGGGGTGGTCGATTGTGTCGAAGGCCGCGGAGAGGTTGAGGAGTAGGAGGACTGAGTAGTGGCCATTAGCTTTGGCGGTTAGCAGGTCGTTGGAGAGTTTGAGTAGGGCGGTTTTGGTTGAGTGTAGGGGACGGAAGCCGGACTGTAGGGGGTCAAGGAGGTTGTTGTCCTTGAGGTTAGTATAGACCAGTGGTCGGCAAGCCGCGGCTCGCGAGCCACATGCGGCTCTTTACCCAGTCTAATGCGGCTCTTCTGTGTGCCGGGCGCCTGCTCCCCTCCCTCCTCTCGGTCGGCCGCTCCCCTGCCTCCTCTCGGTTGGCAGCCCCAAAAGTCCGCGCGGACCTTTTAATCCGGCTTGCGGATGTGGCTGTCAGGATGTGTGTAGGCGGGGCAGCGTGCCGAACGTGAGGGGAGGGGAGCTAGGCTCCTCTCACAGTCCGCCCTGAAGACCCGAACGGCGCGGGAAGACAGCGAGAGGAACGCAAAAGGTAAGTGAATTGACACGGGGGACTTGGCTTACTAGAAGGGGGGGGGGGGAATAGTACTGTGGGGGATGAAATACTATATGAGGGATGAATTACTTTATGAGGGATGAAATACTATATGGGGGGATGAAATACTATATGGGGGATGAATTACTATATCAGGGATGAATTACTATATGAGGGATGAAATACTATATGGGGGGATGAAATACTATATGGGGGGATGAAATACTATATGGGGGGATGAATTACTATATGAGGGATGAAATACTATATGGGGGGATGAAATACTATATGAGGGATGAAATACTATATGGGGGATGAATTACTATATGAGGGATGAATTACTGTATGAGGGATGAAATACTATATGGGGGGATGAAATACTATATGAGGGATGAAATACTATATGAGGGGATGAAATACTATATGGGGGGATGAAATACTATATGGGGGATGAAATACTATATGAGGGATGAAATACTATATGAGGGATGAATTACTATATGAGGGATGAAATACTATATGGGGGGATGAAATACTATATGGGGGGATGAAATACTATATGGGGGGATGAAATACTATATGAGGGATGAATTACTATATGAGGGATGAAATACTATATGGGGGGATGAAATACTATATGGGGGGATGAAATACTATATGAGGGATGAATTACTATATGGGGGGATGAAATACTATATGAGGGATGAATTACTATATGAGGGATGAAATACTATATGAGGGATGAAATACTATATGGGGGGATGAAATACTATATGAGGGATGAAATACTATATGGGGGGATGAAATACTATATGAGGGATGAAATACTATATGAGGGATGAATTACTATATGGGGGATGAAATACTATATGAGGGATGAAATACTATATGGGGGATGAAATACTATATGGGGGATGAAATACTATACGGGGGATGAAATACTATATGGGGGATGAAATACTATACGGGGGATGAAATACTATACGGGGGATGAATTACTATATGGGGGATGAATTACTATGGGGGATGAATTACTATATGGAGGATGAATTACTATATGGGGGATGAATTACTATATGGGGGATGAATTACTATGGGGGATGAATTACTATGGGGGATGAATTACACTATGGGGGATGAATTACACTATGGGGGATGAATTACTATATGGGGGATGAATTACTATGGGGGATGAATTACTATATGGGAGATGTATTTTCAGTTTTAAAAATGTGGCTCTCAAAATAAATTTCAATCATGGTTTTGGCGAGATTTGGCTCAGTTGAAAAAAAAGGTTGCCCACCACTGGTATAGACTAAGTGCTCAAGGAGTTTGGATGTAAATGGCAGCAGGGAGATGGGTCTAAGGTTGTTCGGGTTGGTAGGGTCCAGGGAGGGCTTTTTAAGTATGGGAGTGATGTGTGCGTGCTTCAGAGGGAAGGGGAATGCGCCAGAAGAGAGGGAGAAATTAAAGATGTGGGTGAGGGAGCGTAGGACGGAGGAGGAGGGAGATCGTAGGAGTTGTGAGGGGACAGGGTCAAGGGGGCAGGTGGTGAGGCGAGCTTCAGAGAAGACCTTGGTGACCTCCTCAGTGGTGGTGGGGTCGAAGGAGTGGAGTGTTGAGGGGGCTACTGTGTGAGTGATGTTCGGTGGGGTTAGATGGATGTTAGATGGGGTGGAGGTCTGAACAATGGTGAGGTCAAGGGGGAGGGGTGTTGAGGGGGTTGCTGTGTGAGAGGAGGTAGGTGGGCTGGAGGTCTGAGCAGCAGCGATGTCCCTGCGAATTGTGTCAATCTTATTATTTTTTGTACTATCTTGGGCCAGTTTTCCTTTGGTAATAGAAACAAAATTAGGAGATATCCATTACCATGGGCGGACTGACAACTCATGGAGCCTCCGGGCAATAGGGGATTATGGGCCCCTGTGTCCTTGCCCAAACTCAAAAAAGCCTATGAAAAAGGCACCAGGGGCATCTCATGGGGCCCCCTACTGACCCTGGGCCCTCGGACGGCGCCTGAGTTTCCAAATGATCAGCCCGCGCCTGTCCGTTACCATTTACCAATAAACGAAAGCTCAATTTGTCCTGAGAAAAAAAAAATGAGGTATATTCCACCCGAATACACAAAGTCGTTCCGATGATATGTACAGTTTTACTAAGACATGTCAACGTTGCCGCTAGAGGTAATATTTGTTTTACCCTCCGCCATGAAAAGGTTAAAGGTCTGATACAGGGGCGGACTGACAACTCATTGGGCCACCGGGCAATAGGGGAGCATGGGGCCCCTGTGTCCTTGCCCAAACTCAAAAAAGTCTATGAAAAAGATACCAGGGGCATCTCATGGGGTCCCCTACTGACCCCGGGCCCTCAGGCAGTGCCCGAGTTTCCAAATGGTTAGTCCACCCCTGGTCTGATATGGATTTTTAGGGAGACCTCAGATTTCTTTTTTTTTTTTGTGACTTACCCTTTAAAATTTGTAGCCGAATCAAAGACAGCCAGACGGAAAAAGCAGACAATAATAAGTACCAATTCTATTTCCTATTTTCTTACTGAATTTTCTCTTCCTCTCCTTTTAATGTAACTCCGGTGTGTATGCTTTAAGCCCAGGGGCTGCTTGCTCCACCTCTCTATATATCGTTTTATTTTATTTATTTTATTTTTCGTTAAAAAATCAGCCTCGCCGCGCTGAGACGTAACATAAATATAGATATTAAATTAGATTAAAGTTTACTGCTTCCATTTAACAGAAGTCACGTTCGTCTCCGAACCGACAGATTTATTTGACAGCGTGATGTCTCGGCGACATAAACAGACGTGAAAACCTCTTTTTTGTATTCACGGCACAGCTGAAAGCTGGAATAAAACACTCCCTACATATATTCATGGGGAAGGAATTAAATATTATGTGTCGTTCCGAAGACGGGGGGGGGGGTGAAATAAATAAATAAATGCCGCAACAATCCTGTAAAATCCAATTTCTGGTTTACCGTTATGTTGTTTTACGAGATTCTGTTTGGTTTTCTCGGTGGCTTGATAAATATTGTATGCTTTCACTATCGTTTTTATCGGAAATGGATGAATAATCAAAATAGGCTTTGGTTAGACGTCGGAAACAAACCAGATTTGATACAGCGGCTGATAAACAGTCACATATTATTTTGTTGCGTCATGAGATAAGTGAAGCTCCCCCTTTTTTTGTGCCGATGGATTTAAAATAGTGAAGGCAATTCCACAAAATGATACATTTTAATGAAATGTATCCTTAAGAAGTAATGTGGATTCTTCCACTAGGGAGGAGCCCAACTGCCCGGGGTTCGATTCGATCAGGGTTCGGCGAATTTCAAAAAAGCTTGGATGACAAACCTGAACCCCTTGAAATCATCGTGAAACTGAATCTGTCAAACTAAAAATGCCAATTTTTTTTGGGCTAATGGGCAAAGTGTGTGTGTGTGGGGGGGGGGCATGCAAACTTGCAATAATGCAATTTTTTTAATTCCATTTGTCCAGCAGCAAGGATTTATTGAATGCTTAGAACAGCCTTCCTCAACCTTTTCAATGCAGAGGAACCCTTGATATAACTTTCCGGTCTCAGGGAACCCCGGCTAAAAATGACGATCTACAATTCATGATATATTAGTGTGATAGTCAGAGGTAAGAATGTTCCTTACACTTGTGGTCATTGGGAAAAATTACCCCTTATAGATTGCTAAAAAGATCAGTGGTGTCAGTGGGAACTTACCTAGGAGGCAAAAATTGCTCATTGCTCAAGGAACCTTGGCAACCTCTGGAGGAACTTTAGTTGAGAAACCTTGACTTAGAGTGAAACAGTACAAATATCCAATTCTTTTAAACAACATGCATAGGGTTGGCCTAATCATGTCTATGAATTCCAAATACTGGCAAACTATCTTTTTTTTAATCTTTTTAAACTGTATCTTTTTTTTTGCTATATCACATGTAGCACCCTCCTAGTTAGCTAGGGGGAGCTCTAGTTCAACTGTCAGCTAGTTAGCTAGGGGGAGCTCTAGTTCAATTGTCAGCTAGTTAGCTAGGGGGAGCTCTAGTTCAACTGTCAGCTAGTTAGCTAGGGGGAGCTCTAGTTCAATTGTCAGCTAGTTAGCTAGGGGGAGCTCTAGTTCAACTGTCAGCTAGTTAGCTAGGGGGAGCTCTAGTTCAATTGTCAGCTAGGGGGAGCTCTAGTTTAATTGTCAGCTAGTTAGCTAGAGGGAGCTCTATTTCAATTGTTAGCTAGGGGGAGCTCTAGTTCAATTGTCAGCTAGTTAGCTAGGGGGAGCTCTAGTTCAATTGTCAGCTAGTTAGCTAGGGGGAGCTCTAGTTCAATAGTTAGCTAGGGGGAGCTCTAGTTCAATTGTCAGCTAGTTAGCTAGGGGGAGCTCTAGTTCAACTGTCAGCTAGTTAGCTAGGGGGAGCTCTAGTTCAATTGTCAGCTAGGGGGAGCTCTAGTTCAATTGTTAGCTAGGGGGAGCTCTAGTTTAATTGTCAGCTAGTTAGCTAGGGGGAGCTCTAGTTCAATTGTTAGCTAGGGGGAGCTCTAGTTCAATTGTCAGCTAGTTAGCTAGGGGGAGCTCTAGTTCAATTGTCAGCTAGTTAGCTAAGGGGAGCTCTAGTTCAACTGTCATCTAGGGGGAGCTCTAGTTCAATTGTTAGCTAGGGGGAGCTCTAGTTTAATTGTCAGCTAGTTAGCTAGGGGGAGCTCTAGTTCAACTGTCAGCTAGTTAGCTAGGGGGAGCTCTAGTTCAATTGTTAGCCAGGGGGAGCTCTAGTTCAATTGTCAGCTAGTTAGCTAGGGGGAGCTCTAGTTCAATTGTTAGCCAGGGGGAGCTCTAGTTCAACTGTCAGCTAGTTAGCTAAGGGGAGCTCTAGTTCAATTGTCAGCTAGGAGGACAGAGTAGTGATAGCTAGCATGGTCAAATTTGGGTCAGAGCTGAGAGGCTCTGCAGATCAACCCTCTGGAACTTCCCCCTGTTCTAGAACTTTGGAGAAAGGTCTAGAAGCACTGGGAGGATTTGAGGAGTGGCTGATCTGTACTCTTTGAGGACCCTGACCAATCCCCAACAGGAGGCTTGGCAAGGAGACAGGACAACCTTTAAGAGTAACTGAGCCTGCTCAGCTGCAGGAGTGTGGGGGCAGGAGAGTAGATGGGATGTGAGGATGGAAGATAGGAGCCTGTGAGGGGGCCCAGATGGAAAGGAGCTCACCTACAGGCCAAGGACCTTGGAAGGAGAAAAGCTTAGGACTTCCCCCTGAGAGAGGCCCACCTTTGTAGCAGGGAAGGAGCGGCCCAGATAGGCAGCCGGTAGCAGCCACCGGCCCACCAGCTGCACAGGAGAAGGACTGAGTGAGTAGACCTGCACTCCATGGGCCAGATAGGGAAAGGAGCACACTGGTGGGAAACCAGATCAGTCACCACCCAGGACTGTCTCATTTCTTAAAGTGACAGGCTCTGGATCCCCTGCTCAGGGATTCCTCCAGGCAGCCAGATATAGGAGCACCTGGGGTCTGGGGTGGTAGTAATAGCTCTGCAAAAGAGACTGTTGCCATAACCATTTATGTAAAGTTCAGGAAGCTGTCCTCAGTTCCTTTGGGCATCCCGTACACCCCTTACTCTATCCAAGTCCTAAAATCCCCTAATAACACATCAAAACAAGCTCAAGGACTGATCACTGTCTCCTGAGTGCAAGTGGATGTGAAAATGTGTGTTACCTGGCTATGCTGGACTATAGGGGGACCCAAATCGTCTGCAACTCCTAAGGAGGTAGTGCTACACACATCCTACAGCAAGCAGGATGAAAAGCAAATGTGTGAAGTCTAAATCAAATAGTCTGCTATGGATTTTAAGGGGGTAGCTTGAACAAAAACAAACAGAAAATAAAAAATGTATGAGGTCCTCCTTCAAAATCCATCCCTTTAGCATGCAGTCTGGCCATCCAGGAAAAGGGGAAGATGAGCATGCACCCTCCCCCATGAACCATACCAGGTCAAATGCGCTTAACATGAAAGTGGGGTGTCTTGCCAGGGGTTCAGCTAAACTGTTGGTCCATCCCTACTTCTTCCCAACTGATACATTTTATTGAGATAATATATACAGAGTACAAGAGACTGCAGAGCTCAATCTTAGTCTGCATGGGACTGAGATTGAGCTGTGCAGTCACTTTTGCAGCAGTTGTTTTCCTATTCCGGGTCACAATCCTGCACAATGTGCTTTTGTCTCTATCGGTCAGTTGACCATGTCGACTGCGCTTATGCTGATCAGACGCCGTTTTCGTGGAAACTGTATATGCCGTCATAACCTATACCTTGCCACATGGCAAATCAATTTTCAACTTCAGTCACAGAGACACCAGCTAAGCGGGACCAACATTTTGCCCTCTTTGAAGCTCAGTAAGCTCTGACATGACTCCATATTTCTAGCTGAGTCAGAAGAGGGGCCACTGCAGATATTTATTAACATCAACACACCTACACTGAATGTAACATTAATGGGGATTGACAGCCACCGAGGAAACAAGTAACATGTCAAATAATGAACTTCTGCATGGCCCGAATCTCTGATCTTTAGAGACAGATTCTTTTTAAAGTAAACGTACACATTTTTACAGATTGTTTAACCTTTTCATAACCTTTTCATAACCTTTTCATAGTCTTTAAGTCTTAGATTGCCATACAAAATTCAGCAGAGCTTGTATGTGTCGGTTAAAACTAGAGATGAGCGAATTATTCAAAAATTTGATTCGGCTGATTCGCCGAATTTGAGGAAGAAATTTGATTCGATGCGAATTAATTCGCTACGAATTTAACTTATTAAAAGGGTTTCTAGGCTTCAGAGAGCCTTTAAATTAGTGCAGAACACTGTACCTTTAATTTAAATGCCCTTGGAGATGAGGAAGGACAAGGAGAAGGATGAGAAGAAGGAGAAGGAGAAGGATGAGAAGAAGGAGAAGGATGAGAAGAAGGAGAAGGAGAAGGATGAGAAGAAGCAGAAGGAGAAGGATGAGAAGAAGGAGAAGGATGAGAAGAAGGAGAAGGATGAGAAGCAGGAGAAGGAGAAGGATGAGAAGAAGGAGAAGGAGAAGGAGAAGGATGAGAAGAAGGAGAAGGATGAGAAGATGGAGAAGGAGAAGGATGAGAAGAAGGAGAAGGAGAAGGATGAGAAGAAGGAGAAGGAGAAGGATGAGAAGAAGGAGAACTAGAAGGATGAGAAGAAGGAGAAGGAGAAGGATGAGAAGAAGGAGAAGGATGAGAAGAAGGAGAAGGATGAGAAGAAGAAGAAGGATGAGAAGAAGGAGAAGGAGAAGGATGAGAAGAAGGAGAAGGATGAGAAGAAGGATGAGAAGAAGGAGAAGGATGAGAAGAAGGATGAGAAGAAGGAGAAGGATGAGAAGAAGAAGGATGAGAAGAAGAAGAAGGATGAGAAGAAGGAGAAGGATGAGAAGAAGGAGAAGGATGAGAAGAAGGAGAAGGATGAGAAGAAGGAGAAGGATGAGAAGAAGGATGAGAAGAAGGAGAAGGATGAGAAGAAGGATGAGAAGAAGGAGAAGGATGAGAAGAAGGAGAAGGATGAGAAGAAGGAGAAGGATGAGAAGATGGAGAAGGATGAGAAGAAGGAGAAGGAGAAGGATGAGAAGAAGGAGTTTCAACCGCTGTATGGAGGGAATGTCACAGAACTGTCAGAAATAGGCTATTTCTGACAGTTCTGTGACATTCCCTCCATACAGCGGTTGAAACATTGTATCTATTTGTTTCCATAAATGGAAACAAATAGATACAATGTTTCAACCGCTGTATGGAGGGAATGTCACAGAACTGTCAGAAATAGCGGAGCTCTGCAGATACACTTAGCGGAGCTCTGCAGATACACTTTTTGCCGGCTTGGAATTCTTCTTATTTTCATCCTACTTCTTCTTCTTCTTCTTCTTCTTCTTCTTCATCCTCATCCTCTTCTTCTTCTTCTGAGGATGAGGATGAGGATGAAGAAGAAGAAGAAGTAGGATGAAAATAAGAAGAATTCCAAGCCGGCAAAAAGTGTATCTGCAGAATAGAGGAGCTCTGCAGATACACTTTTTGCCGGCTTGGAATTCTTCTTATTTTCATCCTACTTCTTCTTCTTCTTCTTCATCCTCATCCTCAGAAGAAGAAGAAGAGGATGAGGATGAGGATGAAGAGGAAGAAGAAGAAGTAGGATGAAAATAAGAAGAATTCCAAGCCGGCAAAAAGTGTATCTGCAGAGCTCCTCTATTCTGCAGATACACTTAGAGGAGCTCTGCAGATACACTTTTTGCCGGCTTGTAATTCTTCTTATTTTCATCCTACTTCTTCTTCTTCATCCTCAGAAGAAGAAGAAGAGGATGAGGATGAAGAGGAAGAAGAAGAAGAAGAAGAAGTAGGATGAAAATAAGAAGAATTCCAAGCCGGCAAAAAGTGTATCTGCAGAGCTCCTCTAAGTGTATCTGCAGAATAGAGGAGCTCTGCAGATACACTTTTTGCCGGCTTGGAATTCTTCTTATTTTCATCCTACTTCTTCTTCTTCTTCTTCTTCTTCTTCATCCTCATCCTCAGAAGAAGAAGAAGAGGATGAGGATGAGGATGAAGAGGAAGAAGAAGAAGTAGGATGAAAATAAGAAGAATTCCAAGCCAGCAAAAAGTGTATCTGCAGAGCTCCTCTATTCTGCAGATACACTTAGAGGAGCTCTGCAGATACACTTTTTGCCGGCTTGGAATTCTTCTTATTTTCATCCTACTTCTTCTTCTTCCTCTTCATCCTCATCCTCATCCTCTTCTTCTTCTTCTGAGGATGAGGATGAAGAAGAAGAAGAAGAAGAAGAAGTAGGATGAAAATAAGAAGAATTCCAAGCCGGCAAAAAGTGTATCTGCAGAGCTCCTCTAAGTGTATCTGCAGAATAGAGGAGCTCTGCAGATACTCTTTTTGCCGGCTTGGAATTCTTCTTATTTTCATCCTACTTCTTCTTCTTCTTCATCCTCATCCTCAGAAGAAGAAGAAGAGGATGAGGATGAGGATGAAGAGGAAGAAGAAGAAGTAGGATGAAAATAAGAAGAATTCCAAGCCGGCAAAAAGTGTATCTGCAGAGCTCCTCTATTCTGCAGATACACTTAGAGGAGCTCTGCAGATACACTTTTTGCCGGCTTGGAATTCTTCTTATTTTCATCCTACTTCTTCTTCTTCTTCTTCTTCATCCTCATCCTCATCCTCTTCTTCTTCTTCTTCTGAGGATGAGGATGAAGAAGAAGAAGAAGAAGTAGGATGAAAATAAGAATAATTCCAAACCGGCAAAAAGTGTATCTGCAGAGCTCCTCTATTTCTGACAGTTCTCTGACTTTCACATTTACAGCGGTTGAAACATTGTATCTGTTTCCGAATAAAAACATCTGTATCCTAAATGGAAACAAATAGATACAATGTTTCAACCGCTGTACATGTGAAGGAACTGTCAGAGAACTGTCAGAAATAGCGGAGCTCTCTGCAGGGACACTTTTGCCGGCTGATCGGGAAAAATCCGATTCGCGCACCCGAAGTAGGCTAATATTCGGATTCGACGCGAATCAAATTTTTCCTGAAATTCGAATCGAATTCCACTTCGCCTGGTTTGATTCGCTCATCTCTAGTTAAAACCCTCTGAGGACCAAGGCACGTATTTGTCCCATGTTTTTAATTGCCTGTATCATCTGATTAAGAACTTAAAATACTTTTTTTTTTTTTTGGTTTGAGTCAAAATATTAGTTCTTATCAACAAATGGATCTAGCTTTTTGCCAATTATTTCATGAAATGGCTTAGTTACAGCAACTGAAGTGTACGAACTTTAAAAACAAAAAATTGATTCTTTTGGCGTTCCGTAATCTTATGGTCCTCAAAGGGTTAACCGGACAATAATTCTGTAATTGTGTTGCATACCTAAAGAGTTTTACCTAGTTTTTAAAGGATAAGTTCACCTTTTAGACAAAAATAATAAATGAACATTTTTCTGCAGTTAAACAAAATTTGCATTTATTATTTTTGTCTACAGGAACCTGGAAAGCATCTTCTGCAGATCTGTCAGTATATCCGTTTGCTGTACAGGATGTACGAGATGTACGGTGTGTATGGGATGTACGGGGTGTATGGGATCTATGGAGTGTATGGGATCTATGGAGTGTATGGGTTGTACGGAGTGTATGGGTTGTACGGAGTGTATGGGTTGTACGGAGTGTATGGGTTGTACGGAGTGTACGGGTTGTATGGAGTGTACAGGATGTACGGTGTGTGTACGGGGTGTATGGGATCTATGGAGTGTATGGGATCTATGGAGTGTATGGGTTGTACGGAGTGTATGGGTTGTACGGAGTGTACAGGATGTACGGTGTGTGTACGGGGTGTATGGGATCTATGGAGTGTATGGGATCTATGGAGTGTATGGGTTGTACGGAGTGTACGGGTTGTATGGAGTGTACAGGATGTACGGTGTGTGTACGGGGTGTATGGGATCTATGGAGTGTATGGGATCTATGGAGTGTATGGGTTGTACGGAGTGTATGGGTTGTACGGAGTGTACGGGTTGTATGGAGTGTACAGGATGTACGGTGTGTATGGGATGTATGCGGTCTATGGGATGTATGGTGTGTACGGGATGTACGGGGTCTATGGGATATACGGGATGTATAAGACGTACGGGGTGTATGGGATGTACAGGTTTTACGGGATGTACGGGATTTACAGTGTCTATGGGATGTAGGGGTGTACGGGGTCTATGGGATGTATAGGATGTACGGGTGTATGGGATGTACAGGATGTACGGGGATGTATGGGATGTACGGGGTGTATGGGATGTACGGAGTGTATGGGATGTACGGTGTGTACGGGATGTATGGGGTCTATGGGATATATGGGATGTATAAGACGTACGGGGTGTATGGGATGTACAGGTTGTACGGGATGTATGGGGTCTATGGGATGTATGGTGTGTACGGGATGTACGGGGTCTATGGGATGTATGGTGTGTACGGGATTTATGGGGTCTATGGGATGTATGGTGTATGCGGGATTTACGGGTTCTATGGGATGTAGGGGTCTATGGGATGTATAGGATGTACGGGTGTATGGGATGTACAGGCTGTACGGGATGTATGTGGTGTATGGGATGTATGGGGTGTATGGGGCGTATGGGATGTACGAGATGTATGGTGTGTATGGGATGTATGGGATATACGGAGTGTAGGGGTTGTACAGAATGTAAGGGGTCTATGGGATATACAAGATGTATAGGATGTACAGGCCGTATGGGATGAACGGGGATGTATGGGGCAGGGGCGGACTGACCATTTGGAAACTCGGGCATTGCCCGAGGGCCCGGGGTCAGTAAGGGGCCCCATAAGATTCCCCTGGTACCTTTTTCATAGGCTTTTTTGAGTTTGGGCAAGGACACAGGGGCCCCATGATCCCCTATTGCCCAGGGGCCCCATGATTTGTCAGTCCACCCCTGGTTGGGAGGCCACACATTTGCGTGTGGCCGGAGCCAAGAAGTTAAAAAACATCTCTAACATCCATTTAGACATGCATGCTCCTCCCTGAGTCCTCACGCACACGGGATATTTTCACAGCGGCTGTTTTTGGCTTTTGATGTTTTTTCCTACAGCCAGTAAACCCCCCAGCATGTTATCCTAGGTGTCCATACACACACAGACTGTAATCAACGTTTTCTGGCTGAAAAAAAAAAAAAACAGGACTTGCGAGTTTCAAGAGGAGTTTTGTAGCTGTAAAATTGCTGAAAAAAAATGCGGCAAAACGCCTAGTTTTTGGACTTTTTTGACCAAAAATAATTTTTGTTTTTGGTAAATAAAAATGTGGCAAAACATGGGAAAATTCAGCTAAACGCTCCAATACAACGCTAATGCAAAAACGCTAAAAAAAGGTTAAAAAACGGGACTTTACACAGCTAACATGTTACCAGTATTATCGAAACGTCCCTCCAATGTGCATGAGGACTGATGGTCACTGAGTGCTGAACGCATGAGCTGTGCAATCTGTTGTAAAAGCCTAAAACAGGAAAATGAACGCAGTCGCCACATCCAAGGTCATTTGTAACCCGGGGCGGACTGACCATTTGGACACTGCACGAGGGCCCGGGGTCAGTAGGGGACCCCATGAGATGCCCCTGGTACATTTCATAGGCTTTTTTGGGTGTGGTTTGAATGTGGGCAAGGACAAAAGGGGCCCCATGATTTCCTATTGCCCCGGGGGCCCCATGAGTTGTCAGTCCGCCCCTGTTTGTAACATTAAATTTTTTTCTTGAGCTTAGAAATATATGTAAAGGATCTTTACTCATGTAGGCCTTGGTGACCTTTCCGTGCAATCGGTTGAACATCACAGTGAACATCTGCTGACTCCCCAAAAATTGTAGACATCCCATATTTTACCCAAATATTGTCAGATGATGTTAAACTCTACCAAATGCACCCTGTAATTGGGTATTAGCACTCCTTATTTACTCTGCCGTCTGTCAGGCCATGTAAACACACAGAACGGAAAATAAAAATGGAACCCTCATTAAACCGACTTTGTCCTTCCCCATGAATCTGAGGAAGCAGGTGTGTCACCCTTATCACCATTTCAAAGGGCACGTTTAGCTTCCTAGTAGCAGGGAGGATGCTTTTCTAGCGAAACGTAACAATTCATTAGAAAACACAAAGTGCAGCGCTAAAGTATAAATGGATATAAACACCTGAAGCGCAAGTGATAAAACCTTAAAACTTAGGTGCACTCGATAAATAATGTCCAAACATAATATGCAAAAAAGTTCAATTATGAGTAAATGAAGGTATGATAAGGATGGTGACTCTAGGTTGTGACTCTAGTAACCCCAGTAGGCATATAATTCGGTGACGTGCAGGAAAGTAGTAAAATTCCGCACTCACCAGATGCGCAATTAATATGCACAATAATCACATCAAAAACACCAGAGGTCCCCTCTATCTTGGAAAGGATGCCACTTGGAATGGGTAAACTCTTCTCTGGGTATGGGCAGTGGGATGGCGCCTTTAGAGGTCTCCTTAATAGGTGGGCTGCGGTGGGGGTCAGCAATGGAACACTCTCCTCTGGGCCTTGGGATGGTCACCTGGAGTCCTGGGGGATTAAATGTGGCTGCCATCAGCGCTCTCTACGTACAATCACGTGGCATGTAAGACGGGCTCGTCCTCGACGACCGGCTCTTGACGCAGTGCGCACCTCCTCCTTAATCCAGCACGTTCTCGGGCTTAGCCATTTAGAAAATGTATTAACTTAACGCCTTTATCAACCAAGAAGGGCATCTTGGCAACAATGAATTTTGGACTTTTTTGAGTTTGGATCCACCTAGTGCAAAAAAATTCCATACAGTTGAAAGGGGATGGTGTGTGTATGTATATATATATATATATATATACAGTTGCAAGAAAAAGTATGTGAACCCCTTGGGATTCCGTGGAGTTTTGCATGAATTGGGCATAAAATGTGCTCTGAACGTCATCTAAGTCACAACAATAGAAGAACACAGTCTGCTGAACATAATACTACACAAACATTAGATGTTGCCATGGTTTAATTGCACATAACATGTAAACATTCACAGTGCAGGGAGGAAAAAGTATGTGAACCTTTGGACTTAATAACTGGTTGACCCTCCTTTGGCAGCAATAACCTCAACCAAACGTTTCCTGTAGTTGCAGATCAGACCTGCACAATGATCTGGAGTCATTTTGGACCACTCCTCTTCACAAAACTGTTTCAGTGTAGCAATATTCTTGAAATGTCTGGTGTGAATCGCTCTCTGAAGGTCATGCCACAGCATTTCAATCGGGTCAAGGTCAGGACTCTGACTGGGCCACTCCAGAAGGCGTATTCTGTGCTGTTGCAGCCATTGTTTTGTTGAATGACTTGTATGCTTTGGGTCATTGTCCTGTTGCATCACCCATCCTCTGCGGAGCTTCAGTTGGTGGACAGATGGTCGTACGTTTTCCTGCAAAATGTCTTGATAAACTCTGGAATTCATTTTCCCATCAATGACAACAATCCGTCCAGGCCCTGAAGCAGCAAAGCAGCCCCAAACCATGATGCTCCCTCCGCCATGTTTCACAGTGGGGATGAGGTTTTGATGTTGGTGTGCTGGGCCTTTTTTTCTCCACACATAGTGTTGTGTGTTCTTCCCAAACAACTCAATCTCGGTTTCATCTGTCCACAGTATATTTTGCCAGTAGTGCTGTGGAACATCCAGGTGCTCTTTTGCAAACTTCAAACGTGCTGCAATATTCTTTTTGGACAGCAATGGCTTCCTCCGTGGTGTCCTCCCATGTACTCCATTCTTGTTTAATGTTTTCCTTATTGTAGATGTGTCAACAAAAATGTTAGCATGTGCCAGAGATTTCTGTAGGTCTTTAGCTGACACTCTGGGATTCTTCTTTACCTCATGCAGCATTCTGCGCTGTGCTCTTGCAGTCATTTTTACAGGAAGACCGCGCCTTGGGAGAGTAGCAACAGTGCTAAACTTTCTCCATTTGTAGACAGTCTGTCTTACCATGGACACATGAACATCAAGGCTTTTGGAGATACTTTTGTAACCCTTTCCAGCTTCATGCAAGTCAACAATTCTTGATCGTAGGTCTTCTGAGAGCTCTTTTCTGCGAGGCATGGTTCACATCAGACAGTGCTTCTTGAAACCAGTAAACTCAAAACAGGTGTGTGTTTTTTAAGGGCAGGACAACTGTCAGCAACACATCCAATATCATCACACTGATTGGAGTCAAGGTTGGCTCACTCCTGGCTCCAATTAGCTCTGGGAGAAGTCATTAAGCTAGGGCCTCACATACTTTTTCCTCCCTGCACTGTGAATGTTTACATGTTATGTGCAATTAAACCATGGCAACATCTAATGTTTGTGTAGTATTATGTTCAGCAGACTGTGTTCTTCTATTGTTGTGACTTAGATGACGTTCAGAGCACATTTTATGCCCAATTCATGCAAAACTCCACGTAATCCCAAGGGGTTCACATACTTTTTCTTGCAACTGTATATACACACACACATATACAGTGCTCAGCATAAATGAGTGCACCCCTCAATATCAATATATTAATTAATACATGAACAATTTCCAAAATTTTGGTAAAACTTTTATAGAACATTTGTTCGGCTCATTACAGGAAAGTAAGGTAATAACAGAACTTAGATGACAAAATCTTCAGTTTTACTTCAATTTGGTTGATGCAAACATGAATCCACCCCCCAACAAAAACTCCTCCATCTAGTATTTTGTACGACCTCCATGATTTGTAAGGACGGCACCAAGTCTTCTAGGCATGGAAGGAACAAGCTGGCGACATATTGCAACATCGATCTTTTTAGAGCCTGGATGCTGGATGGAGAGTGATGCTCCACCTGTCTCTTCAGAATAGGTGTTAGATTGGGTCCAGATCAGGAGACATACTTGGCCACCAGGGGCGGACTGACCATTTGGAAACTCAGGCACTGCCCGAGGGCCCGGGGTCAGTAGTGAGCCCCATGAGATGCCCCTGGTACCTTTTTCATAGGCATTTTTGAGTTTGGGCAAGGACACAGGGGCCCCATGATCCCCTATTGCCCGGGGCCCCATGAGTTGTCAGTCCGCCCCTGTTGGCCACTGAATCACTTTCACCCGGTTCTTCTTCAGAAATGCAGCAGTGGCCTTAGATGTGTGTTTCGAATCGTTGCCATCTTGGAAAAGTACACGACGACGGAGGGCATGGAGTGATGGTAGCATCTTCTCTTTCAATATAGAGCAGTACATCTGTGAATTCATGATACCATCAATGTCAGAAATGCAACTCCCCGACACCAGCAGTACTCATGCAGCCCCACAGAAGGATACAGCCACCACCATGTTTCACAGTAGGCACCATGCATTTTCCTTTGTACTCCTCACCTTTGAGACGGCATACAGTTTTGAAGCCATTAGTTCCAAAAACCTTTATCTTGGTCTCATCACTCCAGAGTACAGAGTCCCGGTAGTCATCTTATTTTTCAGCACGGGCCCTGGCATATTCTAGGTAGGCTTTTATGTGCATGGGCTTTAGGAGGGGCTTCCTTCGTGGACGACACCCATGCATGCCATTCCTCTGCAGTGTACGCCGTATTGTGTCACGGGAAACAAACACCCCAGTTTGGCTTTCTGCTTCTTAAGCTAACTGCAGTGAACTTGCACAGTGATTTTCTTCAACCCTTCTCATCAGAAGACACTCCTGTCCAGGTGTTATCTTCCGTAAATGGCCTGGACGTCTCTGTGAGATGGTTGCAGTTCCATCTTTATTAAATTTTTGTATCATTTTTGGTCCAGTATTCTGACTGATAAGTAAAGCTTAGCTGATCTTCTTGTATCCTTCACTGTGTAAAAAAATGATTTTCTTTCTCAAGCTTTGTGACATTTCTCTCCCATGTGGTGCTATTGTTGACAGCATGAAATGGGCGGGGTTTTCTTTGTTAATTAACACCCTTTTATAATTAACTGATGTTGGACACCTGTTTAACAAATGATTAGACTCACCTGACTTGTAGTTGAATTCTTGTTAATTAGGACTTTGGATTTTGTTGTAAATGTAGCTCCTAAGACTTTCAGTGGGGTGTATTCATTTTTGCAACATGGTCTTGAATGAATTTGTTAGGAAAAATACTTTTTTGTGTGTGCAAATTACCAAATCTTGTTTGCAATCAATGACTGGCATTTGTGGGAGGATTTTGTAGTATAGTGTCCCATAGTAAATGTTGATCCTGAAAGGAAAGTAAAGGTTTCCTGACAAATCGGTTGAGTTGTACTCATTTATGTTGATATATATATATATTATTATTATTATACAGTATTTATATAGCGCCAAAATGTTTGCTCAGCGCTGTACATTAAAGTGGGGGGACAGTACATGAGACAAGGCAGTAACAATACAGGAGGGGATCGAGGGCCCTGCTCCTTGGAGCTTACAGTCTAGGAGGGAGGGGATAGTGGTACAGGAAGAAATGGCTGTGGGGGATGGAGTAGTAGGAGGAGTGGAGGAGAACGGCTGTTAGGTGAGGGTGGGGTAGGCTTCCCTGAAAAGATGGGTTTTGAGGGTGCGCCTGAAGGTGAGGAGGGTAGGTGACAGTCTGATGGATTGGGGTAGGGAGTTCCAGAGGATGAGGGAAGTCCTGGAGAAGTCCTGCAGTCGTGCGTGAGAGGTGGAGACCAGGGAGCAGGATAGAAGGAGGTCTTGTGAGGAGCGAAGAGTACGGGTAGGGTGGTATTTGGGTATCAGGTCGGTGAGGTAGTTTGGGGCAGCGTTATGAATGGCTTTGTATGTCAGAGTTAGTCATTTGAATTGAATGCGTTGGGCAATCGGGATCCAGTGAAGGGATATATATATATTGGCAGCGCGGTATCCTGCCACAATCTAAATCAAGCTTATAACCCTGGATTCTCAACCAGGCAGGCTGGGGGACTCCAGTGGGTTTATGTAATGCAGAGGAAACTGGCTTTTCAGTTTCCTCATTTATTCGTAAAGTCCGTTTTGGGATCTGGAGCCTGGAGATTTCTAAGTGATCTGGGAGGGATGAAATCTCCAATCTGGGGTCCGTGTTTTCAGAACCTCCAGCACACTGATTGCACAGGTGTGTGCAGGCCTTTTCATAGAGGCCTAACCATGATTCTGGCCTCCACCCCGACAGACAGGAGGTCACTGCCTTGGAGTCAGGTGGACTTCACCTAGGAGAGGTGGAAGCCAGAGTAGCTGTGTGCTAGTGGCCAGCTGTGTACGAAACAAACATTTTGGAAAGAGTCTGCAGAAGACAGACGTGTGTACAAGCCAGGAGGCTGAATATTTGTTGCATTTGTTTGATGGTGGATACCCCTGATTGGGAAGCATGTTATTGAACTTTTGTTTAAATAAAATTGGGCTAAAAGGCCTTTAAAAAAAGAAGAAGTGAGGTGCTGTGTGCTTTAAAAAAAGCTCTACCATTTTGATGTGAGTTCCCACAATATATATATATATATATACATACATACATATGCAATACCCCGTTTTTAACTTCATGGGTTTTTTTGCATTTATTCATTTTATATCTGTGTTCCCCAGCTGCAGGTAGAAGCCACTGCTCATATGTGATGTTCAGTCACCCCTGCTCTTCACCTCCACTCTCCTAGCAGTACCCAGCTGAAAAGATGGATTGTCCTCTCTCTATATAAATCTTTAACTGGTCCAGTAGCTACCATTGTGTAATTTCTGGTATATGGTTCATGCACATGGAGAAACTGAAAGCTGTGTGTTGCAAAGTCTGGGATGCTGATTTGTATGCGCCACAGGGAGATATAGGGTACTCCCAGGTAAACATGTTCTCGATTGATGTAATTTTGCATATATGTCCTTTGTTGGGTCATTCAGAGAAACAAAGAGTGGAAATGGACAAGAAAGCAGGGAAGCCGTGAAGAGACATAGAAACCTTGGTGAGGCAGACGAACATTGAAGAGACAGAGATGTCTTCAGGAGGAAGAGGAGCCTTGATGAGAAAGAGGAGCCTTGATGAGAAAGAGGAGCCTTGATGAGAAAGAGGAGCCTTGATGAGGAACAGGAGCCTTGATGAGGAACAGGAGCCTTGATGAGAAAGAGGAGCCTTGATGAGAAAGAGGAGCCTTGATGAGGAACAGGAGCCTTGATGAGGAACAGGAGCCTTGATGAGGAACAGGAGCCTTGATGAGGAAGAGGAGCCTTGATGAGGAACAGGAGCCTTGATGAGGAACAGGAGCCTTGATGAGGAACAGGAGCCTTGATGAGGAAGAGGAGCCTTGATGAGGACCAGGAGCCTTGATGAGGACCAGGAGCCTTGATGAGGACCAGGAGCCTTGATGAGGACCAGGAGCTTTGATGAGGAAGAAGATCCTTGATGAGGACCAGGAGCCTTGATGAGGACCAGGAGCCTTGATGAGGAACAGGAGCCTTTGTGAAGCAGAGAAGCATTGGTGAGGCAAAGGAGCAGTGAAAAGAGAATGACATATTGGTGATGCAGAGGAGCCTTGAAGAGATAGAACCCTGGTGAGGCAGAAAAGTATATATGTATTTATTTCAGGTACTTATACAGCCCCCTCAATTTACACAGTGCTTTATATAATTGTACATTCACATCAGTCCCTAACAGGGGCGTACAATCTAAGGCCCCTAACTCACATTCATACATACACATGCTAGTGCCAATTAACCTACCAGCATGTCTTTGGAGTGTGGGAGGAAACCCACACAAGCACAGGGAGAACATTCAAACTCCCAGCAGGTGGTGCTGTGGTTGAGATTCAAACCAGCAACCCCAGTCCTTCCAGGTGGGAGTGCTAACAATTTAGCCACCATGCACATACAGGTATATGCATATATCTCAGTGTTGGTGTGCTCATGAAAGAGAGTGAGAATGAACAAAAAAAAGGGGCAAAATGAGGCAAAGGAACCTTGAAAATACACAGGAGCCTTGGTGAGGCAGAGGACCTTGATCCAGTTGGCAGGAAAGTTGATCCAGGGAATATCCAATTGCCTCTCAGGGGATCAGGAAGGATTTTTTTCCCCTGCAGGAGCAAATTGGATTGTGCTTTGCTGGGTCATTTTTCCTTCCTCTGGATCAACTGTGGATGTAGGGTTATAACTTTTTTTTTTTTAATGGTTGAACTCATGGACTTTTGTCATTTTCAGCCAGACTAACTATGTAACTATGTAACATTGGTGAGGCAGAAGAACTTTAAAGAAAAAAAGAAGCCTTGGTGAGGCAGAAGAGCCATGAAGAGACAAAGGAGTCTTGGTGAGCCAGAGGAACATATTTTCACACTAAAGGTGCTTAAATGAGATGCTGAAGCATTGGGGAAGCAGTGGAGTTTTAAAGAGACACGTGTTTTGGTGACGCCTATGATGAGGCCATGAGGCCAAGAAGGAGGAGGAACTGTGAAGTGACAGAAAAGAGTCTTGATAAGGAAGAAAACCTCTGATGAGGCAGAGAAGCCTGGAAGAGGAGCCTTTGTAAAGCTAAGGAGCTTTGATAAGTCAAAGGAGCATTGAAGAGAAAGGAAAAGCTTTGGTGAGGCAGAGGAACTCATCTGTTAGTGGGATTATAACAAAGTGGAAGCAACTGGGAACAACAGCCACTCAGCCACCAAGTGGTAGGCCATATCACATGACAGGGCGGGGTCAGCGCATGCTGAAGCGCACAGTGCGCAGAAGTCGCCAACTGTCTGCAGAGTCAATAGCTAAAGACCTCCAAACTTGGTGTGGCCTTCAGATGAGCCCAACAACAGTGCGTATAGAGCTTCATGGAATGGGTTTCCATGGCCTAGAATCTGTATCCAAGCCTTACATCACCAAGTGCAATGCAAAGCGTCGGATGTCGTGGTGTAAAGCACGCCACCACTGGACTCTAGAGCAGTGGAGATGTGTTCTCTGGAGTGACTAATCACGCTTCTCTGGCAATCTGATGGACATATTGGGTTTAGTGGTTGCTAGGATAACAGTACTTGTCTAACTGCATGGTGCCAAGTGTAAAGTTTGGTAGAGGAGGGATTATGGTGGGGGGTTGTTTTTCAGGGGTTGAGCTTGGCCCCATAGTTCCACTGAAGGGAACTCTTAAGGCATCAGTATACCAAGACATTTTGGACAATTTCATGCTCCCAACTTTGTGGGAAGAGTTTGGGGATGGCCCCTTCCTGTTCCAACATGACTGCACACTAGTGCATAAAGCAATGTCCATAAAGACATGGATGAGTGATTTTGGGGTGGAGGAACTTGGCTGGCTTGCACAAAGAACCTTTGGGATGAATTAGAGCAGAGACTGTGAGCCAGGCCTTCTCTTCTGCCACCAGTGCCTGACCTGACAAATATGCTTCTGGAAGAATGGTCCAACCTTCCCATAGACACACTCCTAAACCTTGTGGACGGCCTTCCCAGAAGAGTTGAAGCTGTTATAGTTGCAAAGGGCGGGGCCAACTCAATATTGAACCCTACGGACTAAGACTGGGGGGCCATTAAAGGTCATGTGTGTGGAAAGGGCGGGGCCAACTCAATATTGAACCCTACGGACTAAGACTGGGAGGCCATTAAAGGTCATGTGTGTGGAAAGGGCGGGGCCAACTCAATATTGAACCCTACGGACTAAGACTGGGAGGACATTAAAGGTCATGTTCGTGCAAAGGAAGGAGGCCCAAAACTTTTGGCAATATTGTGTATGTTCCAGTGTTGGTATGCTCAGAGCTGAGAGTGGGGATGAACAAGAAAGAGGTGTCAAGATGAGGAAGAGGAGCTTTGGGGAAGCAGAGGAGCCTTGAAGCCTTGGTGAGGCAGAGAACCTTCATGATGCAGAAGATACTAAAAGAAACAAAGAAGCCTTGGTGAGAGAAAGCAGCCAGAGCCTTGGTTAGGCAGAGGAGCCATGAAGAGACAATGGAGTCTTGGTGAGGTAGAGGAGCATATATGCAAATGTTATATGTCCCATTATTGGAGCATTCAGCAATAGGAGTGTTTTAATGAAGCAGTGGATTTAAATTTGCAGCATTAAAACCAAACTATCTTCCACGAAAAACAAACAAACAATTGCGGCCAAACTTACTAAGATGGACACCGATCTGGGATTTGGAAACGGCGGCGTGACGTCAGCTCGTAAGGCTCCATCCAACGCGTTTTGTGCTCAGACACATCCTCGGGGATACGCCTGATTGATTGATTTTGTACATTGTGTTTGTTACTCCGTACTTTGTACTAGCTGCTCCAACCCCCAAACGCTTGCTACTTTTTTTGATTTTCAGTTAAAAAAATTGCATAGGGTTACCACTCTGGTATTCATACCAGACCTAAAGGGTCTGGTATGAATTAAAAGGTTAACCATACGTGGGGCTGGTTGCATCACTGGTTTTGAAGGAGAACCCAACACAAAAAAACAAAACAAGGAAAAAAGTGGTATGAAGTCCCCCTAAATATGTATACCAGTTTGTTTCTGGTCTGGTATGGACACAACTCAACAATCAAGACAAAAAAGTGTTGTTCCCCCCTCCCCCCACTATAAAAATCTATATCAGCCCTGTATCCAAGCATGTAGCCTAGCAAGCCAGGAAAGGAGGGGATGAGGATGCAGCCCCTTCCTAATCCATACAAGGCCACGTGCCCTCAAAATGGTGGGTGCCTTGGTGTGGGAGAAGTTGATGAAGACAATGGCCTCTGCCCTACAACCCTGGCCCAACACCCACTGACCCGCCAAACGATAGGTCCAATGGAAAAAAGGTGATATATACTGTTGGTTATGTGTTAGAGAAGACACTAGTAGCTTGTGATGAGGCAGAACTTGGTTTACTTGTGTGGCTTAAGTTGAAAACATACAACACATTTCAGCAAACTGTAACAGCAGACATCTTGGTTTTGAAGAGAGAGAAGAGAGAGAACCAACAAGTTTACAGATATGCACAACTGGTAACCTTAGTGTACAGTGCCATCTACTGGTCAAGTGATATTAACACACAATACTGTATATAGTACATGCTGTTGCATTCCCAACATATACAAGGGAACGGGGTCTTGTGTGATGTCATTGCTCAAATATGGGCATGATCAATGGTGATGTGACCTCATTTACCAAATTTTGAGCATATCCATATTTGGTCAATGAAATCACCCACTAGATCCCACCCCTTTGTTTAAATTTTTTGGGGAATGAGTACTTATTTTATTTATTTATTACAGGTATTTCTATATATGTCGATTTTACGCAGCACTTTACACATATATTGTACATTCACATCAGTCCCTAACCCTCAAGGAGTTTACAATCTAAGGTCCCTAACTCACATTCATTCATACACATACTAGGGCCAAGTTAGATAGGAGCCAATGAACCTATTAGCAGGTCTTTGGAGTGTGGGAGGAAACCTGCGCAGGCACAGGGAGAATATACAAACTCCAGACAGGTTGTGCCGTGGTTGGTATTCAAGCCGATAATTCTAGTGCTGCTAGGAGCAGTAGTGTATTTAGAATTTGTGCTGCCCTAAATAACACAAAAAACTGCCGATTGCCCCCCACTCAGGGGCGGACTGACAACTCATGGGGCCCCTGGGCAATAGGGGATCATGGGGCCCCTGTGTCCTTGCCCAAACTCAAAAAAGCCTATGAAAAAGGTACCAGGGGCATCTTATGGGGCCTCCTACCAACCCCGGGCCCTCGGGCAGTGCCCGAGTTTCCAAATGGTCAGTCCGCCCCTGCCCCCACCCCTACCAAGCACCACCCACCAGCCCCCCCCCCCCCGCCTGTGCTCCCCCCTCCACACACCATGGCTGTCCTGTGACCTCGCACACACTGTGATGGAATGTATTGGTGATGATGGGCAGCTCCAGGGTAACCCCTGTCTTCTTAGAATGGAAGAAGCACTCCATTTGTCTAGCGGGCAGGGTAAAGATGAAGTCTCCATCCACCGTCTGAGTGAAGCTCAGTCCATGCTGTATACTCAGAGTCCCTTCTGTTGATGGGGGGGGTCTGCACTCCCCTCACTCTGCTGCCCAGAACATATGCCCAGGAGAAACAGTGTCCCTTCTTCTGGAGGGGTGGCGCCGCCCCACTGAAAAATGACACCCTAGGCAAATGCCTTGTGTGCCTTGCGTCAAATACATCCCTGACTAGGCAGAAGTGCCAACCACTTAGCCATTATGCTGCCCCATAGGGGTAGGGGTGCTATGCACATGGGGGTGGTATCTGTGAGCTGCCTCATTCTTGCAAGGGATTCCAGACTGAGCACTGTCAAACCATGTTATTTCAGGTAAAACCCAGAAGTGAGAGCAGTCGGACCCTTAGAAGCAAGGAGGATGATATCACCTTTGTCTAGGCCAGCGGTTCTCAACCTGGGGGTCGGGGCCCCTTTGGGGGTCGAACAACCCTTTCACAGGGGTCTCCTAAGACCATCGGAAAACATATATTTCCGATGGTCTTAGGAACCGAGACACCGCTCCTCTATCAGTCTCCAGGCGGGTCCGCCCACATGCAGATACGTCCACATTTCCCTGGACCGCGATGTGTGCGCTGGATGACATGCCGCCCCTGTCATCTGGCCACATCCCCGGGATCACTCAACAGCTCCGCCTCCTCACCAGTGATTGGCCGCCGGAACTGTAGCTCAGGAGAGGCACACAGGCGGCCAATCACCGGCGAGGAGGTGGAGCTTGGAGAGGAGGAGCCAAGCAGCAGCACGAAGATCAAAGAAGATCGAGTGAGGGAGCAGCCGCAGAAGGAAGACAGCTGACAGGTAAGTGTCTGTAGCGTGCTGATGGTGCTGCTGCAGCCAGGTATGCTGGCTGTAGATGGGAGAGGGAGGGAGCGAGCCCAGGCTGGAGCAGGAGTCAGCAAGGTAAGTATCATTGGTGTCAGTAGGAGGAATAGTGCCCCATCATTGGTGTCACTAATACCAATGATGGGGCACTATTCCTCCCACTGACACCAATGATGGGGCACTAGTTCCTCCCCCCCCCCACTGACACCAACGATGGGGAACTACTCCTCCCCCCACTGACACCAACGATGGGGCACTATTCCTCCCCCCACTGACACCATCGATGGGGCACTATTCCTCCCCACTGACACCAATGATGGGGCACAATTCCCCCCCACACTAGTATCAATGATGGGGCACTATTCCCCCCCCCCCACTGACACCAATGATGGGGCACTATTCCTCCCACACTGACACCAATGATGGGGCACTATTCCTCCCACACTGACACCAACGATGGGGCACTATTCCTCCCACACTGACACCAACGATGGGGCACTATTCCTCCCACTGACACCAACGATGGGACACTATTCCTCCCACTGATACCAACGATTGGGCACTATTCCTCCCACTGACACCAACGATGGGACACTATTCCTCCCACTGACACCAACGATGGGGCACTATTCCTCCCACTGACACCAACGATGGGGCACTATTCCTCCCACTGATACCAATGATGGGGCACTATTCCTCCCACTGATACCAACGATGGGGCACTATTCCTCCCACTGATTCCAATGATGGGGCACTATTCCTCCCACTGATTCCAATGATGGGGCACTATTCCTCCCACTGTCACCAATGATGGGGCACTATTCCTCCCACTGATTCCAATGATGGGGCACTATTCCTCCCACTGTCACCAATGATGGGGCACTATTCCTCCCACTGATACCAATGATGGGGCACTATTCCTCCCACTGACACCAATGATGGGGCACTATTCCTCCCACTGATTCCAATGATGGGGCACTATTCCTCCCACTGACACCAATGATGGGGCACTATTCCTCCCACTGATACCAATGATGGGGCACTATTCCTCCCACTGACACCAATGATGGGACACTATTCCTCCCACTGACACCAATGATGGGACACTATTCCTCCCACTGATACCAATGATGGGGCACTATTCCTCCCACTGATTCCAATGATGGGGCACTATTCCTCCCACTGATTCCAATGATGGGGCACTATTCCTCCCACTGACACCAATGATGGGGCACTATTCCTCCCACTGATACCAATGATGGGGCACTATTCCTCCCACTGACACCAATGATGGGGCACTATTCCTCCCACTGATTCCAACGATGGGGCACTATTCCTCCCACTGATTCCAATGATGGGACACTATTCCTCCCACTGACACCAATGATGGGACACTATTCCTCCCACTGACATCAGTGATGTGGCACTACTCCTCTCACTGCAAAATTACAGTTATGAAGTAGCAACGAAAATAATTTTATGGTTGGGGGTCACCACAACATGAGGAACTGTATTAAAGGGTCGCGGCATTAGGAAGGTTGAGAACCACTGGTCTAGGCACAATGAGAGGAAGCCAGGAAAGTATATTATCTATATATCCCCTCCATTTTTTTTTCTGCACCTTGATCCAGCATTTTAGGAAGGGGTGGGGCACCTTAGGCAGACCATGTCACTGAGAGGCAAAGTTCCCTTTAAAATAACCAAACTGACCCCCCCAGTGTGTACTTACCAAAGCTCATTAGTTTCATATCAAACAATAAGTGAGATGATGGTTTTTCATTAATACAGCAGAAATGAATATGTTGTCTAAATGTAGGGCAAACTGTTGAGTTGATAAAATAAAAGGTACCTGTCTTACATCACTGCATGTCCTGGATTTGTTCTTTGTCTCACTAGGAAGGTATTATGTGACCAAAGCACTAGAAAGAAAAAACTGCACAAACATCCTTTGTGCTTGACCTAAAATTGAGATTTTTTTCTGCTTCCAATTGATTATCTTAATTAAGTGTAAAAAGGAAAGAGTGGCAGAGAAGGGACAACATCTTCAGAAACGATTATTCGATACACTTACCCTCGGTTGGTCAATGGAAACTGGGTTCATTAAGGTTGCACTTCTGTTGCAATACAAATCTGAGATCAAAAAAGCACTCTACCTATTGACATGTCCGGGAAAATAATGTATCTTTTTATATCTGAGGACATGAAAGCCTCTTGGTAGCATTAAGGAAAAACACAGAACGTGGTCCCCTATCTGTCAAACAGAAGCAAGTGAAGAGTCATTGAAATTTTTGCAATTAATTGCATCCATATAGGATGAAGCAATTATCCGGTTAAGACAAGGAGCTTCAAACTCTCCAAAGAGAGGACCAGTTTACTGTCCTTCAGTCTTTTGGGCCGACTGTGGCCAGTATGAGTAGAAAATGCCCTAGGAGTAAACAATGCCCCACCATTGGTATAAGTGGGAGGAATAGTGCCCCATCATTGGTATCAGTGGGAGGAATAGTGCCCCATCATTGGTATCAGTGGGAGGAATAGTGCCCCATCATTGGTATCAGTGGAGGAATAGTGCCCCATCATTGGTATCAGTGGAGGAATAGTGCCCCGCCATTGGTATCAGTGGGAGGAATAGTGCCCCATTATTGGTGTCAGTGGTAGGAAAAGTGCCCCATCATTGGTATCAGTGGGAGGAATAGTGCCCCATCATTGGTGTCAGTGGGAGGAATAGTGCCCCATCATTGGTATCAGTGGAGGAATAGTGCCCCATCATTGGTATCAGTGGGAGGAATAGTGCCCCATCATTGGTATCAGTGGGAGGAATAGTGCCCCATCATTGGTATCAGTGGGAGTAATAGTGCCCCATCATTGGTGTCAGTGGGAGGAATAGTGCCCCATCATTGGTATCAGTGGGAGTAATAGTGCCCCATCTTTGGTGTCAGTGGGAGGAATAGTGCCCCATCATTGGTATCAGTGGGAGGAATAGTGCCCCATCATTGGTGTCAGTGGGAGGAATAGTGCCCCATCATTGGTATCAGTGGGAAGAATAGTGCCCCATCGCTGATGTCAGTGGGAAGAATTGTGCACCATTGATGGTGTCGAGGGGGATAGTACCTTGTATCAGTGGCAGAAACAGTGGTGTATTTTGGTTTTGTGCTTGGCTAGACTAAGATCACCCCCCCCCACCATCTAAATTTGTCCCACTTCTTCCTGTTTAGGATCCACCTCTTCATCTATAACCCCCCGCCTTCCTCTTGAGGACCCACCTCTTCCTATTAGAGCTCCATCTCAGGAGTTGGTCAGAGATTGCGGACATGATACAGGAGATGGTCAGAGACTGCAGGTATAATACAGGAGATGGTCAGAGACTGCGGACATGCTACAGGAGAAGGCCAGAGACTACAGGCATGATACAGGAGATGGTCAGAGACTGCAGACATACTACAGGAGAAGGTCAGAGACTGCAGCTATAATACAGGAGATGGTCAGAGATTGCGGACATGATACAGGAGAAGGTTAGAGACTGTGGATGTAATACAGGAGATGGTCAGAGACTGCGGACAGGATACAGGAGATGGTCAAAGACTGCGGACAGGATACAGGAGACGATCAGAGACTGCGGACAGGATACAGGAGATGATCAGAGACTGCGGAAGGATATAGGAAATGGTCAGAGACTGTGGACAAGATACAGGAGACGGTCAGAGACTGCGGACGTGATACAAGAGATGGTCAGAGACTGCGGACAGGATACAGGAGATGGTCAAAGACTGCGGACAAGATACAGGAGACGGTCAGAGACTGCGGACGTGATACAAGAGATGGTCAGAGACTGCGGACAGGATACAGGAGATGGTCAAAGACTGCGGACAGGATACAGGAGACGGTCAGAGACTTCAGACAAGATACTGTCTGTATACTGCAAAAGTAACGAAGGAGCTAAAAAAAATACCCATCAGATGCCAGGTTTCTGAAATATATAGAAAACCTCTGTTTTTCACCATGGACCCACCCCTGCCTGAGCACAACCCAGCTGAGACCGCTCTGCTCATCCGAGCTAAGCTGAGCCCATGCCCACCCGATACGGCCCACCTACTTATGTGAAGGGGAGCAGAGGACACTACTGTGTGGGGGGGTGATGTGAAGGGTGGTAGAGGACACTGCAATGGGGGTAACCCAGTGTCCTCTGCACATTACCTCCGCCTCCCACTAGTGTTCTCTGCTCCCCCTTTACTCCATAGCAGTGACCTCTGACCCCTTCCCCCCCCCCCAGAAATGTCCTCTGACGCCCCCCTTCGCTCCCATAGCAGTGCCCCAAGCAGTATCCTACTTCTGTACAGAAGTGCGTGGGAGGCAGCACAGATCTGGACTGATGGCATCTCCCCCCATTTCCCCCAACCTCCAAGCAAACAATTACCAGCTTGGACCTTCCGCTCTCCTCTGTGCACTGAGGATGACAGCAGCGGAGGAGGCTAAGGGAAGAGGGGGGGAGGGACCGGCAGCTAAAGGTGGGGGTTGGCGGCACAAGGACCTGTTCGCGGTCTACCTGTCACTTGCCTGCGGTTGACAGACCACGATCGATGGGTTGCCCACCCCCGAAATATAGTATACGTAGACCCTGTTCTGGACCCAGACTGCTACATCTCTGTCACAACAAAGGAAGCACTTGCCAGGTAATAAATCCTTAGATGTGCACTGAGGATCGCCTGCTACAAAAGTTCATCTCACTTGAAGAAGATTTTGAAATGATGGGTAGATGGTTCGAATCCCAACCATGCCTGGAGTTTGCATGTTCTCCATGTGCCTGCGTGGGTCTCCTCTGGGTACTCGAGTTTCCTCCCACACTCCAAAGACATGCTGGTAGGTTAATTGGATCCTGTCTAAATTGGCCCTAATATGTGTATGTATGAATCTAACTCAGGGATTGTAGACAGTAAGCTCCTTGAGGGCGGGGACTGATGTGAATGTACAATATACAGTCATTGGCACCCCTTCATTTCTGTCAGATAACGCACCACTTCACCCAGAAAATTGTTGCAATGACAAATGGTTAGACATTCTCATGTTTATTTTTTTTTAGTTTGTACCCCCTTACTGCCCACAAATAAGTGGAGAAAGAAAAAGCCAAATCTGACACATTTCATGCAAAACCCCAAAAAAGGACCGGATAAAATTATTGGAAAGAATATAGGAAAAATAATCAATCAAAAAAATCAATTAAAAAAAAATTATATATATATATATATATACACACATATACACATATATACATACACATATACATACATACACATATACATACATACATATGTACACACATACATACATACATATGTACACACATACATACATACATACATACATACATACACATATATACAGAAACAAATAGAACATTATATCAATTATGTAGAAGCAAGAATACAAACAGGTAATTCCAGAATAAAATGTTTTAAAATTACAAAAATATACAGTATCTCACAGAAGTGAGTCCGCCCCTCCCCCAGACTATATATATATATATATATATATATATATATATATATATATACACACATACACATATATACACACATACACATACATACACACACACACATATACATATATATATACACATATATACACATATATACACACACACACACACACAGTGTCTCCCATCCCAGAAGTGATTCCCCCCCCCTCACATTTGTGTCAATATTTGATTCTCTCTTTTCATGTGACAACACTGAAGAAATGACACTTTGCTACAATGTCCATCCATCCATCTATCTAGTATATATATATATATATATATATATATATATATACACACACACACATATACCTATATACACACTCATACTGAAAAGATGAGTACATTATATCAATTATGTAGAAGCAAAAATACAAACAGGTATTTCCAAAATAAAATGTTTTAAGATGACAAAAAAACTATATATCTACAGTTCCCACTCCAAAAAAAAAACAATCAAAAAAATAAAAACATTAAAAAAACAGTCCAAACACAAAATAATGAAAGTTTCAAGAAATTTCAAGACATTTTTCCTAAACATTTAAACATTTCAATGACTGAAATGGAGAGTTTCCCCAGTGAAACTTTACCAATGGTGAAATAAAAAAATACTAAATACCCTCCCCCTCCAAAAAAAAAAAAATCAATCAATTAAAAAAATAAAATACATAAAAAAAGTCCAAAACACAGAATAATTAAAGTTTCAAGAAATTTCAAGACATTTTTCCTAAACAGTTCAATGAGTGAAATGGAGAGTTTCCCCAGTGAAACTTTACCAATGGTGAAATAAAAAAATACTATATACCCTCCCCTCCAAAAAAAAAAATCAATCAATAAAAAAATAAAATAAATACATAAAAAAAGTCCAAAACAGAATAATTAAAGTTTCAAGAAATTTCAAGACATTTTTCCTAAACCGGGTGTCGGCAACCCGCGGCTCCAGAGCCGCGTGCGGCTCTTTTTCACCTTTGCTGCGGCTCCGGAGCACACTGCCCACCAGGTGACAGGCAATAGGGTTGCCGTAGCTCAGTGGTCGGCAAGCCGCGGCTCTTTACACATGCAGCTCTTCTGTGTGCCGGGCGCCCGCTGGCAAACATTGGCTGTCAGGATGTAGGCGGGGCTGCGTGACGAACTCCTCTCCTCTCACAGTCCGCCCTGAAGACCAGAACGGCACGGGAACACGGCGAGAGGAACGCGCGGAGCAAAGGTAAGTGAATTTACACAATATGGGGAATGAATTACTATATGGGGGATGTATTACTATATGAGGGATGAATTACTATATGGGGGATGAATTACTATATGGGGGATGAATTACTATATGGGGGATGAATTACTATAGGGGGGATGAATTACTATGGGGGATTAATTACTATATGGGGGATGAATTACTATATGGGGGATGAATTACTATAGGGGGGATGAATTACTTTATGGGGGATGAATTACTATATGGGAGATGAATTACTATGGGGGATGAATTACTATATGGGGGATGAATTACTATATGGGGAATGAATTACTATATGGGGGATGAATTACTATATGGGGGATGAATTACTATATGGGGGATGTATTACTATATGGGGGATGAATTACTATATGGGGGATGAATTACTATAGGGGGGATGAATTACTATATGGGGAATGAATTACTATAGGGGGGATGAATTACTATATGGGGGATGAATTACTATGGGGGATGAATTACTATATGGGGGATGAATTACTATATGGGGGATGAATTACTATATGGGGGATGTATTACTATGGGGGATGAATTACTATATGGGGGATGAATTACTATATGGGGGATGTATTACTATGGGGGATGAATTACTATATGGGGGATGAATTACTATGGGGGATGAATTACTATATGGGGGATGAATTACTATATGGGGTATGAATTTCTATATGGGGGATGAATTACTATAGGGGGGATGAATTACTATATGGGGGATGAATTACTATATGGGGGATGAATTACTATATGGGGAATTAATTACTATAGGGGGGATGAATTACTATATGGGGGATGAATTACTATATGGGGGATGAATTACTATATGGGGAATTAATTACTATAGGGGGGATGAATTACTATATGGGGGATGAATTACTATGGGGGATGAATTACTATGGGGGATGAATTACTATATGGGGGATGAATTACTATGGGGGATGAATTACTATGGGGGATGAATTACTATATGGGGGATGTATTTTCAGTTTTAAAAATGTTTCTCTCAAAATAAATTTCAATCGTGGTTTTGGCGAGATTTGGCTCAGTTGAAAAAAAAGGTTGCCCACCACTGACCTAAGGCTATGATTGTGATTATGACAATACACTGTGGCCCTGATTAACCCTTTGCTTACTGGGCCCTTAAACCCCCTTCATGACCAGAGCGCTTTTGCAATATATGCAGTGTCGGATTTGTTTTAAATGTTGCAATGGTTTTGCGGCTCCCAGTCTTTTTTTCCCTCTCGGAAACGGGTCCAAGTGGCTCTTTATGTCTTAAAGGTTGCAGGCCCCTGTCCTAAACAGTTCAATGAGTGAAATGGAGAGTTTCCCCGGTGAAATTTTATCAATGGTGAAATAAAAAAAAATACTAAATACCCTCCCCTCCAAAAAAAAAAAAAAATCAAGCAATAAAAAAATAAAATTAATACATAAAAAAAAGTCCAAAACACAGAATAATTAAAGTTTCAAGAAATTTCAAGACATTTTTCCTAAACAGTTCAATGAGTGAAATGGAGAGTTTCCCCAGTGGTGAAATCTTGCTAAGTGAACATTTTCTACACTTTTACTAAATCAACCCCAGTATGTGAGGTCAGCCAGTTGACAAGGCAACCACTTTTTTTGTGTTTGATAAATTAGATCTTGTTTTTTTTTTTATTTTTGTCAGTCTCTGCAGAAAGGAAGAGACCTGTAGAGATCATTGGAGCCTTTTCGACATTTGCTCCTATTAAGAGATGCCCCCTGTATTCATTGCTCTAATGTTTTCTTAGGAGAAGAACTTCAGTAAAATGCTAAGTAATCCTTAGAACTTTCCAAACTTCTGTTTTCCGTTTTTCTTTCCGTAAACTCGGCTGACTTTTTACAGAACAGCAAAAACATTTCTATCTTTCATGTTCCATTTCTAAATGAAGCATCGACCACATAACCCCACCTCACCCTTCGCATTAATCAGCTCGCGGTAATATATTCATCCCCAGACATCGGCACGGATCGGCCTTGCGTTCAGACTGAGTGCATTTCACCATGCGGCATTTACAGAGGGAATGAATAATTCTCTTTAGCTGAAACAGAGAAGTTAATAGACATATGAAGCTTCCGCACTCAACTGGTACATGTAAACTACAAACTTTTATAAAAATATTATATGGTGTAGTATGAAAACTCGATGCAGTGAAACATTCAGGTCTTCTATGAATCCACCAGCCCCTGGCATGCTGCAAACAGACCATGTGTTTTATGGGAACAGTATAACCAGGAGCGGACTGACAACTCATGGGGCCCCCGGGCAATTATGGATCATGGGGCCCCTGTGTCCTTGCCCACACTCAAAGCACACCCAAAAAAGCCTATAAAAATGTACCAGGGGCATTTCATGGGGTCTCCTACTGAGCCTGGGCCCTCGGGCAGTGCCCTATTGCTGGAATGGTCAGTCCGCCCCTGAGTATAGCAATTCGTAAGTAAAATCTGGGACTAGGAAGGAACATAACTGACAATTTTATATTATAATTCTGTCGCTCTCCACTAATATTATTAATTATATATACAGTCATGGCCGAAATTGTTGGCACCCTTGATATTTTTCCTGAAAATCAAGTATTTCACACAAAAAAGGTATTGCATTAACACATGTTTTGCTATACACATGTTTATTCCCTTTGTATGTATTGGAACAAATATAAAACAGAGGCAGAAAAGCAAATATGACATAATGTCACACAAAACCCCAAAAATGGGCTGGACAAAAGTATTGGCACCCTTAACTTAATATTTGGTTGCACACCCTTTGGAAAACATAACTGAAATCAGTCGCTTCCTATAACCATCAATAAGCTTCTGACACCTCTCACCCGGAATTTTGGACCACTCTTCCTTTGCAAACAGCTCCAGGTCTCTCTTATTGGAAGGACACCTTTTCCCAACAGCAATTTTAAGATCTCTCCACAGGTGTTCAATGGGATTTAGATCTGGGCTCATTGCTGGCCACTTCAGAACTCTCCAGCGCTTCTTTGCCATCCATTTCTGAGTGCTTTTTGACGTATGTTTGGGGTCATTGTCCTGCTGGAAGACCCAGGATCTTGGACGCAAACCCAGCTTTCTGACACTGGGCCCTACAGTGCGACCCAAAATCCTTTGGTAATCCTCAGATTTCATGATGCCTTGCACACAGTCAAGGCACCCAGTGCCAGAGGCAGCAAAACAACCCCAAAACATCATTGAACCTCCACCATATTTTACCGTAGGTACTGTGTTTTGTTCTTTGTAGGCCTCATTCCGTTTTCGGTAAACAGTAGAATGATGTGCTTTACCGAAAAGCTCTATCTTGGTCTCATCTGTCCACAAGACGTTTTCCCAGAAGGCTTTTGGCTTACTCAAGTACATTTTGGCAAACTGTAGTCTTGCTTTTTTATGTCTCTGTGTCAGCAGTGGGGTCCTCCTGGGTCTCCTGCCATAGCGTTTCATTTCATTTAAATGTCGACGGATAGTTCGCGCTGACACTGATGCTCCCTGAGCCTGCAGGACAGCTTGAATGTCTTTGGAACATGTTTGGGGCTGCTTATCCACCATCCGGACTATTCTGCGTTGCAATCTTTCATCAATTTTCCTCATCCGTCCACGACCAGGGAGATTAGCTACAGTGCCATGGGTTGCAAACTTCTTGATAATGTTGCGCACTGTGGACAAAGGCAAATCTAGTTCTCTGGAGATGGACTTGTAACCTTGAGATTGTTGATATTTTGCCACAATTTTGGTTCTCAGGTCCTCAGACAGTTCTCGTCTCCTCTTTCTGTTGTCCATGCTTAGTGTGGCACAGACAGACACACAATGCAAAGGTTAAGTGAACGTCTCTCCTTTTTATCTGCTTTCAGGTGTGATTTCTATATTGCCCACACCTGTTACTTGCCCCAGGTGAGTTTACAGGAGCATCACATGCTTGTAACATTCTTATTTATCCGCAGTTGTGAAAGGGTGCCAATACTTTTGTCCAGCCCATTTTTGGAGGTTTGTGTGACATTATGTCGAATTTGCTTTCTTTCCTCCCTTTTTTTGTTTTGTCCCAATACACACAAAGGGAATAAACATGTGTATAGCAAAACATGTGTTAATGCAATACGTTTCGTGAGAAATACATGATTTCCTGGAGAAATATCAAGGGTGCCAACAATTTCGGCCATGACTGTATATATATATATATATATATATATATTAATTCGATTTTATAATAAGACAACAATAATAATTATTTTCCTATATACCAAGATTATAAAAAAAACATATAAATTAAAGTGCAATAAAGTGCTCTGATATAAAATATAAAATTCTCTCAATAATTAAATGAATTTAAATAGTGATCAATATTCAAATATATTTATATATTCATTTGAATATTGATCACTATTTAAATTCATTTAATTATGGAGAAAAGTTTCTATTTTATATCAGAGCACTTTAATTTATTATTATTATTATTATACAGGATTTATATATTGTTATTATTATTATACAGGATTTATATATTGTTATTATTATTATTATTATACAGGATTTATATATTGTTATTATTATTATTATACAGGATTTATATATTGTTATTATTATTATTATACAGGATTTATATATTGTTATTATTATTATTATTATACAGGATTTATATATTCTTATTATTATTATACAGGATTTATATATTGTTATTATTATTATTATTATTATTATTATACAGGATTTATATATTGTTATTATTATTATACAGGATTTATATATTGTTATTATTATTATACAGGATTTATATATTGTTATTATTATTATTATTATTATACAGGATTTATATATTGTTATTATTATTATACAGGATTTATATATTGTTATTATTATTATTATACAGGATTTATATTATTATTATTATACAGGATTTATGGCGCCAACAGTTTGCTCAGCACTTTACAATATAACGGGAGACAATGCAGCAACAATACAGTTCAATACAAGAGGGATAGGAGGGCCCTGATCCTGGGAGCTTACAATCTAAGAGGGAGGGGCTAGTGGTACAAAAGGTAGTAACTGTGGGGGATGGACTGGTTGGAAGAGTAGAAGATTCCATTATTAGCTGAGGGCAGGATAGGCTTCCCTGAAGAGATCGGTTCTCAGAGATCGCCAAAAAGTGAGCAGAGTAGGCTATAGTCTGATAAATTGGGGTAGAGAGTTCCAGAGGATGGGGGAAGCTCTGGAGAAGTCCTGGAGATGAGCATGGGAGGAGGAGACAAGGGAGTTAGAGAGCAGGATATGATATAATTTATGATATAAGTTTTTATATAATCTTGGTGTATATATATCAATAATATTAGTGGAGCGTGACACAATTTATAATATAATTTTTTGGAATCACACATTTATATGGGTATGTGTAAGTGTAAGCGAACCACAGGATTAACACAAATTTGTTCACAATATTAATTTATTTAAATACACCTTAGTAGCTCACAAGCACTGCAATTTTATAGAACTGACAATTTTGGCTTTGCCAAAATGTCCGATTCTTTGGAAAATTTTGCCATTGCAGTAAAATCCGTTGGGAGTCCAAGAAACAAGAGTTATGGCAGAAAAAAAAGACCAAGTGGTACATCAAGGCTGTCTCCTTAACCTCTTCCAGTCCGGACACTTTCACCCCCTTCTTGTCTAGGGCAATTTTCAGCTTTCAGCGCTATCACACTTTGAATGACAATTGCGCGGTCATGCAATACTGTACCCATATGAATTTTTTACCATTTTTTTGAGACAGATAAAGCTTTATTTTGGTGGTATTTATTCACCGCTGGGATTTTCATTTTTTTTACTATGTAAATTAAAAGTCCAAAAATTTTGAAAAAAGGTGTTTTTTTTAATAAAATTTTGCAAATAAATAATATTTCATCATAAATCTTGGCCAAAATTTATTCCGTTATTTTTTTAGTAAAAAAAAAAATCCAAATTAGTTTATAACCAAAAATTATAATTTTTAAACATTTTTTTTTACATTTTTGTTTTATTTTTTTTATATTATTATTTTTTATTTTTTTTTTACATACTGTCACCCTAGCAGTACAGTGTCACCATGGTGACACTGTACTACTTGTGGGGGGTGATGAAGATTTTTTCTTTTTTTTTTTACACTGATTGCTTTTACACCCATATAGGATGTAAAAGCAATCATTTCTCTTTCTCTCTGACTGCATTCTTGCAGTCATTGAGAACTACTGAGTGAGCTGTGATTGGTCACAGCTTGTCACATGGTACAAGGCTATTGTGAATAGCCCTGTACCATGTGACCTCTGTGATCATTCCCAGATTTCACACGTAGTAAGCAGTGATGTCACAAGTGACATCTTGCTTACTACTTTGCATGTGATCACTGATTTGCCAATCAGTGATCACATTATCGGGACCTCATACAGAGGTCCCTTCCGACGATCGGTGTTTCACTGTGTCCGGAGGACACAGCGGGCACCGGATCGCGGTGGTGCGCGCTCCCAGGGAGCGCGCACAGCTAGAAAAGGCGGGTGCCGTTTATGAACGGCAACCCGCCCCTGGACTGCCACCGCCCTGCCATTTATAAACAGCAGGCGGACGGCAAGAGGTTAAAATAAAAATATATATATCTTTTTTAAACTTATTAACTTTTTTTTTCACTTTTATGTTCATGCTCGAATCCACTTAATGTTGAGTCATTTCGGTAAAATCCATTGGAGTCATAGAAACAAGAGTGAAGACCAAGTGGTCCGTCCAATGTCTTAAGTGTTTCAATCATGTCTCCTCTTTCCCTTCTCTCCTTCAGACTGTACGTAAATCAGTGAAGAAGGTAAAATCATGGTGATATAAGGCATTTTCGGTGTTTTTTTTTTTAAGGGTTAGTGTTCAAATCCACTTAATGTTTAGCCTTTGTGGTAGAATCCATTGTGATAACATCCCTTGGAGTCATAAAAACACGAGTGAAGACCAAATAGTCCATCAAGAGCCTTAAAGGTTTAAACCATGTCTCCTTTTTCCTTTCGTTCCTCCATACTGTACATAAGTCAGTGAAGAAGGTAGAATCACAGTGATGTAATGTATTTTGAGGGTTTTTTTTTTTTTGAGGTAATATTCAAATCCTTTTAATATTTAGCCATTGTGGTAAAATTTATTGTGGTAAATCCATTGGCGTCATAAAAACCAGAGTGAAGACCAAGTGGCCCATAAAGTGTCTTAAAGGTTTCAATTAGAGATGAGCGAATCGAACTTGGCAAAGTGGAATTCGTTTCGAATATTAGGAAAAAGTCGATTCGCACCGAATCCGAATTTTAGCAAACTTCGGGTGCACGAATCGAATTTTCCCCGATCAGCCGGCAAAAGTGTCACTGCAGAGAGCTCCGCTATTTCTGACAGTTCTCTGACAGTTCCTTCACATTTACAGCGGTTGAAACATTGTATCTATTTGTTTACATTTAGGATACAGATGTTTTTATTCGGAAACAAATAGATACAATGTTTCAACCGCTGTAAATGTGAAGGAACTGTCAGAGAACTGTCAGAAATAGCGGAGCTCTCTGCAGATACACTTTTTGCTGTACTGGAATTCTTCTTCTTTTCATTCTTCTTCTTCTTTTCATTCTTTTCATTCTTCTTCTTCTTCTTTTCATTCTTCTTCTTCTTCTTCTTCTTTTCATTCTTCTTCTTCTTCTTCTTCTTCTTTTCATTCTTCTTCTTCTTCTTCTTTTCATTCTTCTTCTTCTTCTTTTCATTCTTCTTCTTCTTCTTCTTCTTTTCATTCTTCTTTTCATTCTTCTTCTTTTCATTCTTCTTCTTCTTTTCATTCTTCTTTTCATTCTTCTTCTTCTTCTTTTCATTCTTCTTCTTTTCAATCTTCTTTTCATTCTTCTTTTCATTCTTCTTCTCATTCTTCTTCTTCTTCTTTTCATTCTTCTTCTCATTCTTCTTCTCATTCTTCTTTTCATTCTTCTTCTCATTCTTCTTCTCATTCTTCTTTTCATTCTTCTTTTCATTCTTCTTCTTCTTCTTCTCTTCATTCTTCTTTTCATTCTTCTTCTTCTTTTTTTCATTCTTCTTCTTCTTTTCATTCTTCTTTTCATTCTTCTTCTCATTCTTCTTTTCATTCTTCTTCTTCTTCTTTTCATTCTTCTTCTTCTTCTTCTTCTCATTCTTCTTTTCATTCTTCTTCTTCTTCTTTTCATTCTTCTTCTTCTTCTTTTCATTCTTCTTTTCATTCTTCTTCTTCTTTTCATTCTTCTTCTTCTTCTTTTCATTCTTCTTTTCATTCTTCTTCTTCTTTTCATTCTTCTTCTTCTTCTTTTCATTCTTCTTTTCATTCTTCTTCTTCTTCTTTTCATTCTTCTTCTTCTTCTTTTCATTCTTCTTTTCATTCTTCTCATTCTTTTTTTCATTCTTCTTTTCATTCTTCTTCTTCTTCTTTTCATTCTTCTTTTCATTCTTCTTCTTCTTCTTTTCATTCTTCTTCTTCTTCTTTTCATTCTTCTTTTCATTCTTCTTCTTCTTCTTTTCATTCTTCTTTTCATTCTTCTTCTTCTTCTTCTTCTTTTCATTCTTCTTCTTCTTCTTTTCATTCTTCTTTTCATTCTTCTCATTCTTCTTTTCATTCTTCTTCTCATTCTTCTTTTCATTCTTCTTCTTCTTTTCATTCTTCTTTTCATTCTTCTTTTCATTCTTCTTCTCATTCTTCTTTTCATTCTTCTTCTTCTTCTTTTCATTCTTCTTCTTCTTCTTCCTCTTTTCATTCTTCTTCTTCTTCTTTTCATTCTTATTTTCATTCTTCTTCTTCTTCTTTTCATTCTTCTTCTTCTTCTTCCTCTTTTCATTCTTCTTCTTCTTTTCATTCTTATTTTCATTCTTCTTCTTCTTCTTTTCATTCTTCTTCTTCTTCTTTTCATTCTTCTTTTCATTCTTCTTCTTCTTCTTTTCATTCTTCTTCTTCTTCTTCTTCCTCTTTTCATTCTTCTTCTTCTTTTCATTCTTATTTTCATTCTTCTTCTTCTTCTTTTCATTCTTCTTCTTCTTCTTTTCATTCTTCTTTTCATTCTTCTTCTTCTTCTTCGTCGTGCCCCGTGACTGCCCAAATGAGTGAAGTGTGCGGTGATTCTAAGATCGACGGCACTCATCTGCATGTCATACTGACTGACAGTATTATTTCTCTTCCCCAGCAGACTCCAAGGGCATTTCAATTAAAGGTACAGTGTTCTGCACTAATATAAAGGCTCTCTGAAGCCTAGAAACCCTTTTAATAAGTTAAATTTGCGGCGAATAAATTCGCATCGAATCGAATTTCTCCCGCAATTTCGGCGAATCAGCCGAATCGAATTTTTGAATAATTCGCTCATCTCTAGTTTCAATCATGTCTCCTCTTTCCCTTCTGTCCTACAGCCTGTACATAAATTAGTGAAGAAGGTAAAATCATGGTGCTATAAGTTGATTTGGGTGTTTATAAGGAGTAATGCTCAAAGCCACTTAATGTTTCACCATTGTGGTAAATCCATTGGAGTCATAAACACAATAGTGAAGACCAAGTGGTCCATCAAGTGTTTAAAGTTTAAATAAGGTCTCTTTTTTTTCTCTTCTTTTCTCCCGACTGTGCATAAATCAGCAAAGACAGTAAAATCATGGTGATATAAGGTGTTTTTGTTGTATTTTTAGGGGGTAATGTTCAAATCCACTTAATGTTGCATCATAGTGGTAAAATCCATAGGAACAAGAGTGAAGACCAAGTTGTCCATCAAGTGTCTCCTTTCCCTTCTCTCTTCTAGACTTTACATAAATCAGTGAAGAAGGTAAAATCACAGTGATGCATGATATTTTTGGTGTTTTTTTTTTTTTTTTTACGGGGTCATGTTCAAATCCATTTAATATTGAGCCATTGCGGTAACAATTATTGTGGTAAATCCATTGGAGCCATACACAACACAGCGAAGACCAAGTGGCCCATCAAGTGTCTTAAAGGTTTCAATCATGTCTCCTCTTTCCCTTCTCTCCACCAGACTAGATAAATCAGTGAAAAAAGGTAAAACCACAGTGATGTAAGAATTTTTGGTGTTTTTTTAGGAGATAATGCTCAAATCCACTTTATATTGAGCCATTGATTTACTGTTGTAAATCCTTTGGAGTCATAAAAACAAAAGTGAAGACCAAGTGGCCTATAAAGTGTCTTAAAGGTTTTAATCATGTCTCCTCTTTCCCTTCTCTCCACCAGACTGTACATAAATCAGTGAAAAAGGTAAAACCACTGTGATACAAGATATTTTTGGTGTTTTTTTAGCGGGTAACGCTCAAATCCACTAAATATTGAACCATTGTGGTAAGATTTATTGTGGTAAATCCATTAGAGTCATAAAAACAAGAGTGAAGACCAAGTGGCTCATCAAGTGTCTTTAAAGGTTTCAATTATGTCTCCTCTTTCCCTTCTGTCCTACAGATCGTACATAAATCAGTGAAGAAGTTGATTTGGGTGCTTATAAGGGGTAATGTTCAAATCCACTTAATGTTTCACCATTGTGGTATAATCCATTGGAGTCATAGAAACAATGGTGAAGACCAAATGGGCCATCAAGTGTTCAAAGGTTTAAACCATGACTCCTTTTTCCCTTCTTTTCTCCAGACTGTGAATAAATTTAGTGAAGAATGTAAAATCACAGTGATGGATGGTATTTTTGGTGGGTTTTTTTAGTGGGTAATGTTCAAATCCACTTAATGTTGAGCCATTGCGGTAAAATCTATTGTGGTAAATCCATTGGAGTCATAGAAACAAGAGTGACCACCAAGGGATCCGTCAAGTGTTTAAAGTTTAAATAAGGTCTCCTTTTTCTCCTCTTTCCTCCAGACTGTACATAAATCAGTGAAGACAGTAAAATCATGCTGATATATAAATCCACTGTGGTAGAATCCAACTGGAGTCATAGGAACAAGAGTGAAGACCAAATGGTCTATCAAGTGTTTAAAGGTTTTAGTCATGTCTCCACTTTTCCTTCTTTCTTCTAGACTCTACATACATTAGTGAAGAAGGTAATATCGTGGTGATGTAAGGTGTTTTTGGTGTTTTTTTAAATGTTAATGTTCAAATCTAGTTGACAGTAAGCCATTGTGGTAAATCCTTTGGAGTCATAGAGTGAAGACCAAGTGGTCCATCAAACATTTAAAGGTTTAAGACGTGTCTCCACTTTCCCTGTTTTCTTCTGAACTGTACATACATTAGTGAAGAAGGTAATATCGTGGTGATATAGGGTGTTTTTGGTGTTTTTTAAAGGTTAATATTCAAATCTACCTGACGTTAAGCCATTGTGGTAAATCCATAGGAGTCATAGAAACATACAGTGAAAACGTGAAGACCAAGTGGTCCATCAAACATGTAAAGGTTTCGGTCATGTCTACTCTTTCCCTTATTTCCTCCAGACTGTACATAAATCAATGAAAACGATAAAATCATGGTGATATAAGGTATTTTTGATGTTTTTTAAAGATTAATGTTCAAATCTACTTGACGGTAAGCCATTGTGGTAGAAATCATTGTGGTAAATCCTTTGGAATCATAGAAACATAGAGTGAAGACCAAGTGGTCCATCAAACATTTATAGGTTTCAGTTATGTCTCCACTTTCCTTTCTTCCTTCTAGACTGTACATACATAAGTGAAGAAGGTAATATTGTGGTGATTTAAGGTGTTTTTGGTGTTTTTTAAAGGTTAATGTTCAAATCTACTTGACATTAAGCCAGTGTGGTAAATCCATAGGAGTCATAGACAAATGGAGTGAAGACATGAAGACCAAGTGGTCCATCAAACATTTAAAGATTTAAGTCGTGTCTCCACTTTCCCTTCTTTCTTCTGGACTGTACATACATTAGTGAAGAAGGTAATATCGTGGTGATTTAAGGTGTTTTTGGTGTTTTTTAAAGGTTAATGTTCAAATCTACTTGACGTTAAGCCATTGTGGTAAATCCATAGGAGTCATAGAAACATACAGTGAAAACGTGAAGACCAAGTGGTCCATCAAACATGTAAAGGTTTCGGTCATGTCTACTCTTTCCCTTATTTCCTCCAGACTGTACATAAATCAATGAAAACGATAAAATCATGGTGATATAAGGTATTTTTGATGTTTTTTAAAGATTAATGTTCAAATCTACTTGACGGTAAGCCATTGTGGTAGAAATCATTGTGGTAAATCCTTTGGAATCATAGAAACATAGAGTGAAGACCAAGTGGTCCATCAAACATTTAAAGGTTTCAGTTATGTCTCCACTTTCCTTTCTTCCTTCTAGACTGTACATACATAAGTGAAGAAGGTAATATTGTGGTGATTTAAGGTGTTTTTGGTGTTTTTTAAAGGTTAATGTTCAAATCTACTTGACATTAAGCCAGTGTGGTAAATCCATAGGAGTCATAGACAAATGGAGTGAAGACATGAAGACCAAGTGGTCCATCAAACATTTAAAGATTTAAGTCGTGTCTCCACTTTCCCTTCTTTCTTCTGGACTGTACATACATTAGTGAAGAAGGTAATATTGTGGTGATTTAAGGTGTTTTTGGTGTTTTTTAAAGGCTAATGTTCAAATCTACTTGACGTTAAGCCATTGTGGTAAATCCATAGGAGTCATAGAAACATAGAGTGAAAATGTGAAGACCAAGCGGTCCATCAAACATTTAAAGGTTTCAATCGTGTCTACTCTTTCCCTTATTTCCTCCAGACTTCACAAAAATCTGTGAAAACGATAAAATCATGGTGATATAAAAGGTATTTTTGGTAGTTTTTAAGGAGTTTAGTTAGCTCCTGAAGGTTGTTTTTCTAGGAATTTGTTTGTTCTGTTGTTTTGGGTTCTTTTTATTGTTCACAGTAAAAAAAAAAAACAGGAATTTTTTTTTGTTATTTTACGATCTTATAGTAAGAAGTAAGAAAATGGCAAAAATATTTACATATCATTTGTATGCTACTGGTGCTGTTGTTTCTTAATGCTAGGAAACTCATTATTCTATCATGGAAACAAGCTGTTGCCCCCTCATTGTTAGCCTTGAAGGACCCGATTAATAAGGCACTGCCGTTCTATAAATCTATCTATGCCCATAGGGCAGTGCCTGCAAAATTTGATAAGGTCTGGGGTGGGAAGAATGGGGCAACTCCACCAACACTCTGTCAGATTGATGTGTGTGTAGATACTACTTGGGTGGTCTCCTCACCTTTAATCCCTCCCAATTTTCATCTCCATAATGCTGTCCTCTAGCTAGGTCTATACCAGAGACGGGACTACTGATTTTTTGGTGGTTCTGGTTTACTGTGTACATGTCATTGGTCCTTGTAACTCTTGTATGTCTGATTATGATTGCTGCCTGCGAGTAGCTGACTTTCAATATAAATGTCTTGTACATTTCAATGGCGATCATAGCCTTTGGTGTTGTAATCATTTTCTTTTTTTTTAATGTGGGTCACTGTTTTTGTGTTTGTTATATTGTACTCTTAACTACTACTGTGCTTTATGTACATAGGCCGGACAGGAGCAGTGCAGGAGTGGGTTGTAGTTCATAAATGGCGCCCGCATTTTCAGCCTGTGCGCGCTCCCTGGGAGCGCTCGGCACCGCGATCCGGTGCCTGCTGTGTCCTCCAGAACACAGATTGCTGTACGGGATCTCTGTGTGAGGTCCCGATCATGTGATCACTGATTGGCCAATCAGTGATCACATGAAGAGTAATAAGCAAGATGTCACTTCCTGACATCATTGCTTACTACTTGTGATATCTGTGAATGATCACAGAGATCACATGATACAGGACTATTCACAACAGCCTTGTACCATGTGACAAGCTGCAACCAAAACGCAGCCCACACAGTATTTCTCAATGGCTGCAAGAATGCAGCCAGAGAGAAGGAGAAATGATTGCTTTTACAGCCTTTATGGGTGTAAAAGCAATCAGTGTAAAAAAAAAAAAAAATCTTCTGCACCCCCCACAAGTAGTACAGTGTCACCATGGTGACACTGTACTGCTAGGGTGACGGTATGTAAACAAAACCCCATAAATAATAATATAATATAGCTAGGGTGACAGTATGTTAAAAAAATAATAATATGTATGTAAAAAAAAATTGAAAAATTTAACTTTTTGGTTATAAACTAATTTGGGTTATTTTTTTTTTTTTTACTAAAAAGATAACTGAATACATTTTGGCCAAGATTTATGATGAAATATTATTTATTTGCAAATTTTTTTAAAAACATTTTTGAACATTTCCATTTATATAGTAAAAAAAATAAAAATCCCAGCGGTGAATAAATACCACCAAAATAAAGCTTTCTGTCTCAAAAGAATGCTAACAAATTGCATGACCGCGCAATTGTCATTCAAAGTGTGATAGCGCTGAAAGCTGAAAATTGGCCTGGACAGGAAGGGGGGAAAGTGTCCAGACTGGAAGGGGGGGGGAAGTGTCCAGACTGGAAGGGGGGAGAAAGTGTCCGGACTGGAAGGGGGGGAAAGTGTCCGGACTGGAAGGGGGGGGAAAGTGTCCGGACTGGAAGGGGGTGAAAGTGTCCGGACTGGAAGGGGGTGAAAGTGTCCGGACTGGAAGGGGGTGAAAGTGTCCGGACTGAAGGGGGGGAAAGTGTCCGGACTGGAAGGGGGTGAAAGTGTCCGGACTGGAAGGGGGTGAAAGCGTCCGAACTGCAAGGCGGGGGAAAGCGTCCGAACTGCAAGGGGGGGAAAGCGTCCGAACTGCAAGGGGGGAAAGCGTCCGAACTGCAAGAGGGGGAAAGTGTCCGGACTGCAAGGGGGGGGGGGAAAGTGTCCGGACTGGAAGGGGGGGAAAGTGTCCGGACTGCAAGGGGGGGGGGAAAGTGTCCGGACTGGAAGGGGGGGGGAGTGTCCGGACTGGAAGGGGGGGGAAGTGTCCGGACTGGAAGGGGGGGGAAGTGTCCGGACTGGAAGGGGGGGGGGAGTGTCCAGACTGGAAGGGGGGGAAAGTGTCCGGACTGGAAGGGGGGGAAAGTGTCCGGACTGGAAGGGGGGAGGAAAGTGTCCGGACTGCAAGGGGGGGAGGGGGGGGGAAGTGTCCGGACTGCAAGGGGGGGTAAGTGTCCGGACTGTCCGGACTGCAAGGGGGGGGGGAAAGTGTTCGGACTGGAAGGGGGGGGAGTGTCCAGACTGGAAGGGGGGGAAAGTGTCCGGACTGGAAGGGGGGGGAAGTGTCCGGACTGGAAGTGGGTGAAAGTGTCCGGACTGGAAGGGGGTGAAAGTGTCCGGACTGGAAGGGGGGGGGGAAAGTGTCCGGACTGGAAGGGGGGGAAAGTGTCCGGACTGGAAGGGGGGGAAAGTGTCCGGACTGGAAGGGGGTGAAAGTGTCCGGACTGGAAGGGGGTGAAAGTGTCCGGACTGGAAGGGGGTGAAAGTGTCCGGACTGGAAGTGGTTAAAAGATGTGTAGTCACCAACAAAACAAAACATTGTGCAAACCTATTCCTCTCTTGTATGAAGCAAACTTTCACATCCACAGCTCTCTCTCAGGTATGGCTTCCTGAGTCCCAGGCCAACCTCTTGCTTCATTCCAGCTTTATTCATACCACCTGCTGAGAGGTCACAATTAGAAAGGAAAGTCCGGTTCGGAACCAACGCAGTCAAGTTGGCCCGGAAAACCTGGACCGGATTCCACCTTAGTTTCCTACCAATGAAAGCATGCATGGTGAAACATAGCGCCTATCAATCAACGCACCCTTCATAATGTATATAACAGAAGAGGGGAAACAGAAGCTCACTGAGCATTATTTTATTACGATGAATAATAATCAGATAATATACAGAGAATATTTTTTTTTTTTTCCCCCACCATAGAAAATTAGACCATGTTTTATAGGTTATTTTTGCCTTCCTCTGGATAAACTGTGAATATAGGATTCTGTTTATGAAGGTTTTCTATTTGTTATATTTTTTTCTGTTGGTTGAACTAGACTTTTGTCTTTTTTTAACCTAAGTAACTACATAATATATATACTGTTCTGTAGCGATATAATACTGTATATATTCTTTATTAGGTCCACCTTGCTGGTACCGGGTTGGACCCCCTTTTGCCTTCAGAACTGCCTTCATTCTTTGTGGTGTAGATTCCACAAGGTGATGGAAACATTCCTCAGAGATTTTGGTCCATATTGAGTTACTGTTGCCTTTCAATCATCTCCAACCAGTCTGCCCATTCTCCTCTGACCTTAACGAGGCATCTTCCTCAACACAACTGCCACTCACTGGATTTTTCTCTTTTTTGAACCATTCTCTGTAAATCCTAGTAGCACATACCTGGTGTTAGAGGCCAATGGAGAGAGGGCTTCCCTTGCGGCTTAGTTCCAGACTCCCCTAGGAGTGGGATAGCAGGAGTCAGGCCCAAAGTGGCACAGATCCCCTGTAGGAGTACTCGTTGGTGGTCCACCCAGGAGCACAGCTGATGCACGGAGATAGGTCTGCAGACAGGTGGTGCTTGTGTGAGGTATGCAAGCCTTCCGGGAAACAGAGGATCACAGGATAGCCGGTTCAAAGCAGGTCAGGTACCAGATGGAGATCAGAGCAGACGGATGGGATAGCCACGGTCATACACAGAGGAGCAAGAGAGTATATCCATTAGCCAAGCTGAGGTCAGATCAGGGGTTAAGTAGAGAAGACAGGTCCAAGAGCAAGCCGAGTCGGTATCAGGAAATCACAATAGAACAGGAACAAGGTACTGGGAAGCCAGAGATCAACCAGCACCTGAGAGTAGGGCAGGGCTTCCTTTTAGATATATTTATATATATAAATTTGAGCCAATGTGAACTTCTGCGGCCATGCAAGGTACTGGCAAGGGTGCCAGGTCACCTAACACCTCTGCCTAGAACAGAGCCCTGACACCTAGAGATGGCTGTGTGTGAAAATCCGAGGAGATCAGCAGTTTTTGAATTACTCAGACCGGCCCGTCTGGCACCAACAACCACGACACATTCAAAGTCACTTCAATCCCCTTTCTTCCCCCATTCTGATGCTCGGTTTGAACTTAAGCAAGTCACCTTCACCACGCCTAGATGCCTAAATGCATTGAGTTGCTGCCATGTGATTGGCTGATTAACAATTTGTGTTACCAAGCAATTGAACAGGTGGACCTAATAAAGTGGCCAGTGAGTATATATATCTTGACAAAGGTGGACTGTAACCCACCAAAACATTGGACACTCAGTAAAGACATTCATTGTGCATTCTGTGGCTCCTCTTCGAGTCCTGCATACAGTGAAGGAAATGCGTATTTGCTCCCCGGCTGATTTTGAATGTTCGCCCCTCACACAGAAATGATCGGTCTAAAAATCGAATGTTTGGTGTATTGTAACACTGAGAGACAGAATAGAAACAAAAAACTCAGCAGAAATGCATGTCTAACAAATGATGACTGCATGTTCATGAGGGAAATAAGTATTTGATCCCCTTCAAAAAACATGACTTAGTACTTGGTGGCAAATCCCTTGTTGGCAATCACAGAGGTCAGACGTTTCCTGGAGTTGGCCCTCAGGTTCGCACACATCTCAGGAGGGATTTTGGCCCACTCCTCTTGGCAGATCCTCTCCAAGTCATTAAAGTTTGGTGGCTGACGTTTGGCAACTCGAACTTTCAGCTCCCTCCACAGATTTTCAATCGGATGAAGGTCTGGAGACTGGCTAGGCCACTCCAGGACCTTAATGTGCTTCTTCTTGAGTCACTCCTTTGTTGCCTTGACTGTGTGTTTTGGGTCATTGTCATTCTGGAACACCCATCCACGACCCATTTTCAATGCCCTGGCTGAGGGAAGAAGGTTCTCACCCAAGATTTGATGGTACATTGCCCCGTCCATCATCCCTTTCATGCGGTGCAGTTGTCCTGTCCCCTTAGCAGAAAAACACCCCCAAAGCAGAATGTTCAAAATCAGCAGGGGATCAAATACTTATTTCCTTCACTATATGTCTCTCTCCTTTGATGCCTATACTCTTTTTAAAGCATTAATGTATTTTGACAAGAAGCCTTGTTTACATCCACACATATATGAAAGAAGAACATTAAAGTGGCTGTAGGTTGGCTTTGATAGAAGTCTCCAGTGCTCTTACCTCCTGCTGGGTTGCACCAGCTCAGCTATCACTGGAGCGTGGGCTGTGGGCGGTATACTCCTCTCATGAAAGTTGAACAGATGCAGCTTCACGCTGTGTCTCTTATCATAGAACTTTGGTTTACTGAACAGAAAGGCATAGCATGTGGGATTGTTACTTTGACATCAGCCTTTTAGTTGGCATGAAGACTCAACCCATCCTTCTTCTGATGGAAAAGGTTTAATTCCATGGTTGGAGCATCTTTAATGCTTGAATGACCGTAGCCAGATGATCACAGTCTGCAGAAGTCGTAGGACAGAACAAATGAGAAATTCTGTGAAGGTTATCAAAACAGAGATAGGAGTGCCACTCAAAGCTCCAATGTTTTCAATTCAGTGATTCCCACATGCTGACAGTTGCAGCTCCAAAGGTGCCAGTCTCGCCTGAATAGATAGACAACAAGCAATAGATAGGAGTGCACCCCGAAGCTGCCTAATTCAGGCTTAATCTTTTCCTCCTTCCAGACCGCTCCCCATCTAACTCGTTTCACCCAATCCTGGGCATAGTCATAGGGGACCTCTATGACTGAGCTCAGGAGTGGGTGAAATGCATTTGTCACATACCTTGGTTGGAGGCCAAGTTGACGAGAGATCTTCCTGTGTGGCTCTGATCTCGACACCCTTGAATGTGGTGACAGAGGTACAAGGCTCAAAGAAGCACGGATGCCGGTAGCTTGATAGCAAGTGACTGCCACGGTCTGGAATGTAGTCAAGGTGAGCCAGGGTCATACACAGTGAGACAACAGGGTGGTCAGGCTGGGGTTGGTATCAGGGAAGTAGGTAGAGTGAGGCCATTAGCATACCAAGGTCAGCACCAGGAGATCAGGCAGAGAATAGCCAGAGGCAAACCAAGGTCAGCACCAGGAGATCAGGCAGAGAATAGTCAGAGGCAAGCCGAGGTCAGCACCAGATCATCAGGCAGAGAATAGCCAGAGGCAAACCGAGGTCAGCACCAGATCATCAGGCAGAGAGTAGTCAGAGGCAAACCAAGGTCAGCACCAGGAGATCAGGCAGAGAATAGCCAGAGGCAAACCAAGGTCAGCACCAGGAGATCAGGCAGAGAATAGTCAGAGGCAAGCCGAGGTCAGCACCAGGAGATCAGGCAGAGAATAGTCAGAGGTAAGCCGAGGTCAGCACCAGATCATCAGGCAGAGAATAGCCAGAGGCAAGCCGAGGTCAGCACCAGATCATCAGGCAGAGAATAGCCAGAGGCAAGCCGAGGTCAGCACCAGATCATCAGGCAGAGAATAGCCAGAGGCAAGCCGAGGTCAGCACCAGGAGATCAGGCAGAGAATAGTCAGAGTATCACGATCAGGGGTCAGGTTCAGAGACCAGTTGCTATAGCAGTGTAAGGTTTACCGGAAACCAACAGGATAGGTACATGAGCAGGTCACGCTGGGAAATGACGCAGGCTCCCCTGAGGTGCGGGGTCTAAGCACTAACCGGTTTTCTCCAGAGCTCCTAATGGTGGAGATGGATTTAGGTGCGTGTTAGTACCAGGTCGCAGTTCTCAAGATCACCCCACCAGGGAATGAGCAAGCCGGAATCCAATAGCAGATAGAGCAGGTAGAGATCTAGCAGAAGCGGAGTCAGTCAACAAGCCAAGGGTCGGTAACAAGCTGTAGTAGATGAGGATGAGGCAGAATCGTAGTCCAGGAACAAGCCAAAGGTCAGTAGCAAAGGTATAGACGGCAGCAGGAGAGACAAGCGAGATACTGGCTGGAGAAGGCACAATAATCTAGCAAACAGGAAATGCAGAGACATGGCTTTTATCAGGAAGTTCATGGGAGGAGCAAGGGGTTCAAGGTTCAAGATAAATAAGGTCAAGGTAGGATCATCCAAATAATTGTCAAGAGAGCTGTCCAGCATTCCAGGTGGCTCAGCAAGGAGAAACATTGCCTCTCACCGCAGAAGGCCCAGGTTCGGACCCAGGCTCTGACACAGAGGCAAGCCGAGGTCAGCACCAGATCATCAGGCAGATAATAGTTAGAGGCAAACCAAGATCAACTCCAGGAGATCAGGCAGAGAATAGTCAGAATCAAGGTGAGGTCAGAATCCACAGAGCTGGGTCACCAACGCCCAGTACAAACAGGATCACAGGGAGCTGAAGAACCTCAAGAAATTAGTACACAGCAGAATCTCCTTTAAATATATAGCTGGACGCCAGCACAAGACGGTGTCCACACCACAGAGCGCTGCCCCACAGAAGTGTGCCTATGTGTCAGTGCACACTGGATATTACCCCACGCTTGTCTGCGTGGTGGTACATGTGCAGTAGATGCACGGGAATGAACATTAGCTGCATGGGAATGAACATTAGCTGTGTGACGGGAGTCACTTTGGGTGGGGGGCCAATGGAACACAGCTCACTTTGGAGCGGTGGAGAGACCCCTGTCTCAGCTCCCCATATCCCTCTTATGTGTAAGTCACCCTGTGCCTGTTAGGGGTACAGGGTGAAATGTCCTAATATTGGGGTGGGGGGTTGTTAATTGTTTAATGCCATGTGGTTTAATCCCATTGTTCTATTGTGTGTCTGGCTTGGGAGCAAACTATTATGGGATGTATGTGTTAATGTTTATTAGCTTAGTAAGGGGTGTCTCCCTCCCTCCTGATGGGCTGGTCTGTTGGTGTATCTCTTGTTGCTAAAGGTGGATTGCCCTGCCCTGTGTCATTATGCAGGGGGGGTGGGTTCCCTTGAATGTATATATCTTGTATCTGTGTTAAAATAAAGTAGTCTATTTCCTGGTTTTCCTTCAAGTCTGGTGCCGTCTAGTCTTGTATGGTCAGCGGTGGTGTCCATGGTCGGTGTTCGGACAGGGAACGGGAGTCTAACGGAAATACCCAAGCGCAGACTGGGCCGGTTCCGTTACAAGCTGTACTAGTTTTCCTAACAGATTTAGAGGGCATGGCCTGGGAGGAGGAAAAGCTGAAGCCTGTTTTGAAGTCTTAGAATTGGGCAGCTTTGCCTGCCTGTTGTCTATTCCATGAAGGTTCTTATTAATCCAGGTCATTGTTTAGTCGCAGTCAGCAGGCCTTATTGTGGAATGTGACATTTTGTAGTTTATCCAAGCCACTTCTTCAGTTCTAATAAGTCATACTTCAGCATTTAGATGATGATCAATATTTTGAACCCATATTCTGGTATTTATGTGGAATTTGTGCAGTTGACTAACTATAGGCATGTGTACAGCACATGAACTGGGGAAAAACAAAAGACATAGAAGTGTGATTGAAGTTCAGTCCATTGTCTTTCCTGAAAGCCTTTGTATTTGATAGTGGACCATTGTAAATGGTGTATATATCCACCCTCAGGGGTGGACTGACCATTTGGGAACTCGGGCACTGCCCGAGGGCCCGGGGTCAGTAGGGGGCCCCATGAGATGCCCCTGGTACCTTTCATAGGCTTTTTTGGGTGTGGTTTGAGTGTGGGTGAGGACACAGGGGTCCCATGATCCCCTATTGCCCGGGGGCCCCATGAGTTGTCAGTCCGCCCCTGTCCACCCTACATTCCTATCTTAGGTACCTAAAGGTGATATGGGTGTAAGGCCAATGGCGGTGCAGCTTTGGACAGCTGAAGAAAAAGGCCAGCAATTCACAGATATTCACTCTTTTACATAAATAAAATACCTGCTTTTTTGGTCAAGTTGGACCATTGCTGTCCCGAAAAAGGATTGATTTGGATCTGCATCATGTGTGGAGTGCTCTAAATCTTTATTGGTCTAACAATTGTTGAACTTTCTTTTTCACAATGATCATCATGCCATGCATATGGCCACCATGAGGGGTGCACCATATGTCCTGGGTGCCCACCAGAGTATTTGAGCTTTATGGGCCATGTAGAGCTGGGGGCTTATAACAAGTGACTTTCACCGGTTTTGGTCAGAAGTGCTCATGTGCAAAACATATCCGTGGAAAAGTGAAGATTTCTGGAAAATGTTGCCATTTGGTCAAAATGCATGACAGCTAAAGGAGAAGGTGAAGAGTATCTACTTGTACCCTTTCCAGCATAATCTACGATAATCACTCTGGCTTGGTTTACTGATAGTAACAACGGGGGGGGGGGGGTGGGCATGCCTGTGCAATGTTTCTTGGTGTACAATGGTCATCTGACTGGATGCAAATGCTGTAGTACAGCTGGGAAACAGTTTCCATCTCATAAAAAGAAGTGCCTGAACAGGGGCGGACTGACCATTTGGAAACTCGGGCATGCCCGAGGGCCCGGGGTCAGTAGGGGGCCCCATGAGATGCCCCTGGTATCTTTTTCATAGGCTTTTTTGAGTCTGGGCAAGGACACAGGGGCCCCATGATCCCCTATTGCCCAGGGGCCCCATGAGTTGTCAGTCCGCCCCTGTGCCTGAACTAGGACCTTCATGGTAGGGGCACTAGATGGTATTTTAACCACTTCCCATCCATAGGACACACCCATGTGTCCAAGAGCTCCTGGATTCATTTTACAGGTCTTGGAATGGGGTCACCCCTCCTCTCTCATCCGCCACCCTCAATGGGATGGGAAATCCCGGGAAGGAATGAGACTGGCAGCATCAGCTTCCTGGGACACAGTGAGAGGAACTGATGTCATGCCTCCACCTGTGTGACGTCAGAAACCGGAAGTGACGAGGATTCCATCATTACAGGTTTTGGTCTCATGTAAACAGGCTATTACCGGCTTGTGAAAGTATCTGATCAAACCGATTTCGATTTGATCAGATGCTCTGGAGGGCGTAAAGAGGACCTGTCATGGCCCGTGCTATCACAAGGGTTGTTGATCCCTTGTGATAGCAATAAAAGTGATTAAAGTGCAGTTCCATTGTAAACAAAAAAAATAAAAAAGTCAGTAGCTACAAAAACAAAAAACTACAAAAACGGACACTTACCTGTCCTTTGATCCTGCGGTGTCGATTCACCAGCCACCCTGTGTTCTCGGCACCGGCATCTTCAGTGTGGGAACTCAGCTGTGACAGTTTACAGCTTCACATCCGGGTGCTCCCCGCGCATGCGCGAGTAGTGCTGCGCTTTGTGAATGGCCCCGTCGTCTTCTGAGACCTGTCACATGTTCCATAAGACTACAGGGAGGGAGGACAACTTCCGCTTTCGATCACCTAGGCGATCACAGCGGATACCTTTCAATTTCGGGTACCAGTCCTTAAAGCGGAACTTCACCTTTTGGGTGGAGCTCCACTTTTCAAAAAAATTAAAGGGACAGTGTAATTTTTAAAAAATAAAAATAATTTTGAAAATTTAAATAAAAATAAAAATAATTTTAAAAAAATGCTCATGTGCAAATGGGAACATGCACATCAGACCCACACGCATATGTAAATGGCTACCACACATGTGAGGTATTGCCAGGAACATCAAAACGAGGGCAATTATTTTAGTGCGTAACTCTAAACTGGTAACCAGTAAAGGCTTTTAAAACACCACCTATGGAAATTTTTAGGTACCGAAGTTTGGCACCGTTCCATGGGCATGTGACATGTTTGGTATCTATTTAGCCAGCGTAACATCCCCAAACACTTGGGGATTAGATAGTGGTTTAGTACCGTATTTGCCGGCGTATAAGAAGACTGGGCGTATAAGACGACCCCCCTACTTTTCCTGCTAAAATGTAGTGTTTGGGCTATACTCGCCGTATAAGACTACCCCTCTTCCAATGCACACCAGTGGGAGGAATAGTGCCCCATCATTGATGTCAGTGGGAGGAATAGTGCCCCATCATTGGTATCAGTGGGAGGAATAGTGCCCCATCATTGGTATCAGTGGCAGGAATAGTGCCCCATCATTGGTATCAGTGGAGGAATAGTGCTCCATCATTGGTATTAGTGGCAGGAATAGTGCCCCATCATTGGTATCAGTGGAGGAATAGTGCTCCATCATTGGTATCAGTGGGAGGAATAGTGCCCCATCATTGGTGTCAGTGGGAGGAATAGTGCTCCATCATTGGTATCAGTGGGAGGAATAGTGCCCCATCATTGGTATCAGTGGGGGGAATAGGTGCCCCATCATTGGTATCAGTGGCAGGAATGGTGCCCCATCATTGGTGTCAGTGGGAGGAATAGTGCCCCATCAATGATGTCAGTGGGAGGAATGGTGTCCCATCATTGGTGTCAGTGAGGGGTGGAATAGTGCCCCATCATTGGTGTCAGTGGGGGGGGAATAGTGCCCCATCGTTGGTGTCAGTGGGGGGGAGGAATAGTGCCCCATCGTTGGTGTCAGTGGGAGGAATAGTGCCCCATCGTTGGTATCAGTGGGAGGAATAGTGCCCCATCATTGGTATCAGTGACACCAATGATGGGGCACTATTCCTCCCACTGAGACTTGCTGACCCTGTTCTCGTATGGTGCTGCTGCAGCCAGCATATGTGGTTGCAGCAGCACCTCTACACAGCACACTTACCTGCTGCTCCGGCACTCAATTTTCGCGGGGCCGCTCGGCTCCGCCCCCTCGCTGGTGATTGGCCGCCTGTGTGCCTTTCCTGAGCTACAGTTCTGGCGGCCAATCACCGGTGAGGAGGCGGAGCCGAGCAGCCGCACGAACATCCAGTGGCCGAACTGAAGGAGACGCCGCGCTTCCTGGACCGGATCGTCGTGGGACTGGATCCAGGTAAGAGACATCAGCCCCTGCAAACCCCTGTACTTAATGCCGCAGCCCCCCTAACATGTGTACCGGCGTATAAGACGACCCCCGACTTTTGAGAAGATTTTCAAGGGTCAAAAAGTCGTCTTATACGCCGGTAAATACGGTACATTAAAATTCATTCAAATGTAATTTTTTTTTTTTAATTTTCATTTGAAATACCACTGGGCAAATACCATGTAACATATACATATGCAAAACCCACCATTTTATTCTCTAGGGCCTCTAAAAAAATGTGTGTGTGTATATATATATATATATATATATATATATATACACATACACACACTATGTTGCAAAAGTATTGGGCCAGGCCTCCAAATCATGTGATTTAGGTGTTCCAATCCCCTCCATATCATGTGATTCAGGTGTTCCAATCCCCTCCATATCATGTGATTCAGGTGTTCCAATCCCCTCCATATCATGTGATTCAGGTGTTCCAATCTCCTCCATATCATGTGATTCAGGTGTTCCAATCCCCTCCCAATAATGTGATTCAGGTGCTCCAATCCCCTCCATATCCTGTGATTCAGGTGTTCCAATCCCCTCCATATCATGTGATTCAGGTGTTCCAATCCCCTCCATGGACACAGGTGTATACAATCAAGCCCCTAGGCATGCAGACGGCTTCTACAAACATTGGTGAAAGAATGGGTCGCTCTCAGGAGCTCAGTGGCTCCAAGCGTGGTCCCGTGATAGGTGGCCACCTGGGCAATAAGTCCATCCGTGACATTTCCTGGCTACTAAATATTCCACGCTCAACTGTTAGTGGGATTATAACAAAGTGGAAGCAACTGGGAACAACAGCAACTCAGCCACCAAGTGGTAGGCCACGTCACATGACAGGGCGGGGTCAGCACATGCTGAAGCGCACAGTGCGCAGAAGTCGCCAACTGTCTGCAGAGTCAATAGCTAAAGACCTCCAAACTTGGTGTGGCCTTCAGATGAGCCCAACAACAGTGCGTAGAGAGCTTCATGGAAAGGGTTTCCATGGCCGAGCAGCTGCATCCAAGCCTTCCATCACCAAGTGCAATGCAAAGCGTCAGATGCCGTGGTGTAAAGCACGCAGCCACTGGACTCTAGAGCAGAGGAGACATGTTCTCTGGAGTGACCAATCACACTTCTCTGTCTGGCAATCCGAGGGACATGTCTGGGTTTGGCAGTTGCCAGGAGAATGGTGCTTGCCTGACTGCATTGTGCCAAGTGTAAAGTTTGGTGGAGGGTGGATTATGGTGTTTTGTTGTTTTTTTTCCAGGGGTTGGGCTTGGCCCCCTAGTTCCAATGAAAGGAACTCTTAAGACATCAGTATACCAAGACATTTTGGAAAATTTAATGCTCCCAACTTTGTGGGAAGAGTTTGGGGATGGCCCCTTCCTGTTCCAACATGACTGCGCACCAGTGCACAAAGCAAGGTCCATAAAGACATGGAGGAGCCAGTTTGGGGTAGAGGAACTTGACTGTCCTGCACAGAGTCCTGACCTCAACCCCATAGAACACCTTTGGGATGAATTAGAGCAGAGACTGCGAGCCGGGCCTCCTCGCCCGACATCAGTGCCTGACCTGACAAATGTGCTTCTGGAAGAATGGTCCAACCTTCCCATAGACACCCTCCTAAACCTTGTGGACGGCCTTCCCAGAAGACTTGAAGCTGTTATAGCTGCAAAGGGCGGGGCCAACTCAATATTGAACCCTACGGACTAAGACTGGGGGGCCATTAAAGGTCATGTGCGTGGAAAGGCAGGCGGCCCAATACTACGGGCAATATAGTGTGTATACAGTATAATGTCTGGGGGTTCTAAGTAGTGTTCTAGCAAACAACAATATGTTTTTTTACATATAGGCGAGTGATGTCACAACTGGCCTGGACTGCAAGAAGTTAAAGTGAGACTACGAGCAAAATAAAAAATTGCATATGTGATGCAGTAAGTAGCATTAACACAGCAGGAATTTGGAGTTTATGGAAGTATGGCGTATTCCTGCGTAAAACTGGGTTACAGCCATCCATTACTAGTATGTTGTAGCTGTGTATCCTGGACATGAAAATACTCCCACAACTTATGTTGGATGTCTGAAAGCATCTGAGTGCAGGAGGCCTTAGAGGGACACATAGCTTTATATGGACTCCAAAGTAGACCTATCTCCCCTTTCCCGGAAATTTACATCAGATTACATCTCTACCGTTTTTGTTTCCTACTTTATGCTTTCCCTAAAGGGCTGTTTGATGGTGTATGTAGAGTCTGACTCTCGTTCCCGGGGATGTCCAGAGCTGTGAAGATGAGTGTCTCTCTATCGCCAAGGGGGGAGGGGGCTAGATAGTTGAAGGCTCTCCCAGGTGGTGGGCAGGTTCCCTCCATGGGAGGGGGAAGGGGGGGAGTTGGTCGGTGTCCATGGGGGCAGACGATTTTTTGTGTTGCCTAGGACAGCACAAAACCTAAATACACCGCTGACGCCAGGTGCATGCATTTAGGGAGCAATTGTAAGTCTTTATAAGGGGTATCTGTGTAAGTTTGAGTGCGTATCATCGCTGCCACCCGGAGGGATTATCAATACAGGCGTCCCTCGGTTTACGAACGCCTCGGTTAACGTAATTTTCGGTTTACGAATGAAAATCCATTGAAAATAACGGATTCATTGGTTTTCAATGCATTTATGAATTCATTTTCAATCATGTCCCTGTACAGTATTTATGCCTTTAAAGTGCACTTTATAAAGAGTTTTGAACAGAAAAAATACTTTTTTTTTACTTTTTTCTGACCTCCGGAACGGATTAATTGGTTTTCAGTGCATTTACAAATTAATTTTTAAACATGTCTCTGGTACAGTATTTATGCCTTTAAAGTGCACTTCATAAAGAGTTTTGAACAAATAAGACCATTTGCAAATTAATTTTCAATCATGTCCCTGTACAGTATTTATGCCTCTAAAGTGCACTTTATAAAGAGTTTTGAACAGAAAAAAGACTTTTTTTTAAACTTTTTTCTGACCTCCGGAACGGATTAATTGGTTTTCAATGCATTTACAAATTAATTTTTAAAATTGTCCGTGTACAGTATTTGGCCTTTAAAGTGCACTTTATAAAGAGTTTTGAACAGAAAAAAGACTTTTTTTTTACTTTTTTCTGATCTCCGGAACGGATTAATTGGTTTTCAATGCATTTACAAATTAATTTTCAATCATGTCTCTGGTACAGTATTTATGCCTTTAAAGTGCACTTTCTAAAGAGTTTTGAACAGATAACATTTTTATTTTACTTTTTTTCTGACCTCCGGAACAGATTAATTGGTTTTCAATGCATTTACAAATTAATTTTTAAACATGTCCCCTGTACAGTATTTATGCCTTTAAAGTGCACTTTATAAAGAGTTTTGAACAGATAAAAGACTATTTTTAAAACTTTTTTCTGACCTCCGGAACGGATTCATTGGTTTTCAATGCATTTATGAATTCATTTTCAATCATGTCCCTGTACAGTATTTATGCCTTTTAAAGTGCACTTCATAAGAGTTTTGAACAAATAAGACCATTTGCAAATTCATTTTCAGTCATGTCCCTGTACAGTATTTATGCCTTTAAAGTGCACTTTATAAAGAGTTTTGAACAGAAAAAATACTTTTTTTTTACTTTTTTCTGACCTCCGGAACGGATTAATTGGTTTTCAGTGCATTTACAAATTAATTTTTAAACATGTCTCTGGTACAGTATTTATGCCTTTAAAGTGCACTTCATAAAGAGTTTTGAACAAATAAGACCATTTGCAAATTAATTTTCAATCATGTCCCTGTACAGTATTTATGCCTCTAAAGTGCACTTTATAAAGAGTTTTGAACAGAAAAAAGACTTTTTTTTAAACTTTTTTCTGACCTCCGGAACGGATTAATTGGTTTTCAATGCATTTACAAATTAATTTTTAAAATTGTCCGTGTACAGTATTTGGCCTTTAAAGTGCACTTTATAAAGAGTTTTGAACAGAAAAAAGACTTTTTTTTTACTTTTTTCTGACCTCCGGAACGGATTAATTGGTTTTCAATGCATTTACAAATTAATTTTCAATCATGTCTCTGGTACAGTATTTATGCCTTTAAAGTGCACTTTCTAAAGAGTTTTGAACAGATAACATTTTTATTTTACTTTTTTTCTGACCTCCGGAACAGAATAATTGGTTTTCAATGCATTTACAAATTAATTTTTAAACATGTCCCCTGTACAGTATTTATGCCTTTAAAGTGCACTTTATAAAGAGTTTTGAACAGATAAAAGACTATTTTTAAAACTTTTTTCTGACCTCCGGAATGGATTAATTGGTTTTCAATGCATTTATGAATTCATTTTCAATCATGTCCCTGTACAGTATTTATGCCTTTTAAAGTGCACTTCATAAGAGTTTTGAACAAATAAGACCATTTGCAAATTAATTTTCAATCATGTCCCTGTACAGTATTTATGCCTTTAAAGTGCACTTTATAAAGAGTTTTGAACAGAAAAAAAGACTTTTTTATAAACTTTTTTCTGACCTCCAGAACGGATTAATTTGTTTTTAATGCATTTACAAATTAATTTTTAAAATTGTCCGTGTACAGTATTTGGCTTTAAAAGTGCACTTCATAAAGAGTTTTGAACAGATAAGACCATTTTCAAATTAATTTTCATTCATCTCCCTGTACAGTATTTATGCACTTTAGAAAGAGTTTTGAACAGATAAAAGACTTTTTTTAACTCTTTTCTTACCTCCGGAACGGATTAATTCGTGTTCAATGCAGTCCTATGGGAAACCGCATTTCGGTTTACAAATCTTTTGCAATACGAAAAGTCCCGGAGAACGCATTAAATTTGTAAACCGAGTTACGCCTGTACTAAGGACCTATAAGCTGACAGGGTAAGACTGAGACTATTATTTCAATGACTTCAGATTATAGTTGGGCTATGGCTATAGTGCTCTGTCCCCCCGTTTTGGGGGGGGGGTTGTTGATTTATATACAGTTGCAAGAAAAAGTATGTGAACCCCTTGGGATTACGTGGAGTTTTGCATGAATTGGGCATAAAATGTGCTCTGAACGTCATCTAAGTCACAACAATAGAAGAACACAGTCTGCTGAACATAATACTACACAAACATTAGATGTTGCCATGGTTTAATTGCACATAACATGTAAACATTCACAGTGCAGGGAGGAAAAAGTATGTGAGGCCCTAGCTTAATGACTTCTCCCAGAGCTAATTGGAGCCAGGAGTGAGCCAACCTTGACTCCAATCAGTGTGATGATATTGGATGTGTTGCTGACAGCTGTCCTGCCCTTAAAAAACACACACCTGTTTTGGGTTTACTGGTTTCAAGAAGCACTGTCTGATGTGAACCATGCCTCGCAGAAAAGAGCTCTCAGAAGACCTACGATCAAGAATTGTTGACTTGCATGAAGCTGGAAAGGGTTACAAAAGTATCTCCAAAAGCCTTGATGTTCATGTGTCCATGGTAAATGTTATGTGCAACTAAACCATGGCAACATCTAATGTTTGTGTAGTATTATGTTCAGCAGACTGTGTTCTTCTATTGTTGTGACTTAGATGACAATCAGAGCACATTTTATGCCCAATTCATGCAAAACTCCATGTAATCCCAAGGGGTTCACATACTTTTTCTTGCAACTGTATATATATATTTATTATTTATTAATATTATTTATATAATACTCTGTCCCCCTTTTTTTTGGGGGGGGGGGGGTTGTTGATTTATATATTTATATATATATATATATATATATATATATAAAATTTATTTTTTTTATTATTTATTAATATTATTTATATAATACTCTGTCCCCCTTTTTTTTTGGGGGGGGGGTTGTTGATTTATATATTTATATATATATATATATATATATATATATATATATAATTTATTTTTTTTATTATTTATCAATATTATTTATATAATACTCTGCCCCCCTTTTTTTTTTGGGGGGGGGGGGGGTTGTTGATTTATATATTTTTTTTTTCTTCCAAAAATTTTATTGAAATACAAGACATTTGAGATTAAAGACATGTACGGAGCACATTCTGCACACGTATAACTGAAGCAATCTCCCGTAACGCAGACGGGTAGTCAGACATGTAATTGAAGTATGCAGTAAACATAAACAGGAGATCACGCTACCCAGTAAACAAAGTAGAATAACAGGTTCGCAAATATGGATGGTAAGCAATAGAGGTATAGAGGATGCAAGTGTCGGGGGTAAAAAGCGCTTAAGTAATCGGGTAGTGGAGCAAAAAACAGCATTGATGTCTGAGGCGGACGCCTCGTGTAATTCCGCACCCGGTTAAGTTAAGATTCTGCTTGTATGTAGAAATAGTTGTTTAAGAGAGAAATATGAGACAAAAGGAAAGAAAAGAGAGAAAAGAAAAAGAGGAGAGTACTGTATATGGAGGAAGATTTAGAAAGCACAGGGAGGAGTAAGAGAAAAAAAAAAAAAAAAAAAAAGGGGGGGGGGGGGAACGGAGAGGGGGGGGGGGGAGAGGTGGGAAGGAAGTGAAAGAGGAAGGATGGATCAAGTAATAGGTAATAGCTATTAAGCCAACCATAATATAATATAGTAGACAAGCTAATAGGTATTATCCTTAGGACTTAACATACATTTCGATAAACACGGTCCGCGGCGCTATTCCAGAGGTGATAACTTTGAACGGTATTCACGACCTGTAGATTAGTTTTAGTTATTCATATAGAGATTATAGAAATTGGTAGTTTGGAAGTGTTTCCAACACGCCCAAGTTTTCCGAAATCTCTCCGGGTGGTCTCTTGTCACTGAAATCAATTCCTCCATCTCCGCAACTCTGATGACCCTATGAAACCAGTCCCGCACAGTAGGAATCTGTTCTGATCGCCAGTGGACAGGAATACATTGTTTTGCCGCATTTATCATATGCAGGGTAAGAGACTTACGGTACATCCTCAACGGAATTGAGGAGTGGTGAAGTAAAAATTGAGCCGGGGTGTATTCCAGAGTGTAAGTAGTCACTTGTGAGACTATATCTCGCACTTTTTCCCAAAAAGGCTGCAACAAGGGACAATCCCACCAGATATGTAGGAGTGTGCCTGTTGTCTGTTTACATCTCCAGCACAACTCTGAAATGTGAGGGTCAAATTTATGCAGCAGGGACGGAACTCTGTACCATCTAGAGTATAGTTTGTAATTACTTTCCTGCGTGGAAACACACATGGAGCCCGAATGTATATGTTCATAAATGTGATCCCAGTCGTCAGTTGACAAAGGTATTTGTAAATCTCGTATCCACGCCTCACACGCTTTTCGAGGTTGAGATATACTAGTAGTTTCAAGAAGGGAGTAAAGCTTGGATATAACATGTCGCTGGGGGGAATTCGAGAAGCAAAGTTTCTCAAATGGAGTAAGCGACCTGGAGTAGTCTTGTAAATGCGAGGCGTTATGTGTAAAATGATGAATTTGTCTATAGATCCACGGTGTTAGGTTCAGGGATGGCCATAACTTCAAAATGTCCTCTCTAGATAAGAACTTAGTATTTTTGAAAAGGTGATGTATTGTCAGATTATCTGGAAGGTCACATCCAGAGAGGAAAGTCCGGGACATACCCGGCAAAAAGTCTGGGTTCTTTTTGAGTGGGGTTAAGGGGCCCGGGGAGGAAGAGAGCTCAGTGTTCTGGAATATCTGTCGGCAACAGTTTAACGTGGGGCCTACAAGAGGGTGATCCCGAAATTCAGTGGGAATATGAGCATTTCCCAGCCAAGGGGAGGAGGCAAGCGAAATCATCGAAAAATCAGATTCTACGTCAACCCAAATCTTACAATCACAGTTCGAGGTCCAGTCTACTACTCTTGCCAATTGACACGCCCTGTAGTACCGTGTAATGTCAGGTAGTCCAATACCTCCACTTCTCTTAGGCATGGTGAGTTGTACAAAGCTAATTCTGGGGTGTTTGTTATTCCAAAGAAAGGAGGAGCAGAGCTTTTTATAAGATGTAAAGAAAGAACTCGGTAATGCAATCGGTATTGTTTGGAGTAGGTACAGTATTCTTGGAAGCACATTCATTTTGAGAATGGCTGCTCTACCAAACCAGGAAAACCAAGGTTTGTTCCAAGTCTGGAGGTCTTTGGAAATATTACGCAAGAGGGGTAGGAAATTCAAATCATAGAGTTCCTTTAGATTAGTCGGTAATTGGATTCCCAAGTATGTAATTGCCTCCGACTGCCAGGCAAAAGGGAAGTTCGATTTCGCTTGCCTAATCACCTCCCGGTGAAGAGAGACATTAAGAGCTTGGGATTTAGAGAAGTTTATTTTGAAGTTGGCCAGGTAATGAAACAGTTCAAAATCTTTTAGCAGATTAGGTAAAGTGATATGGGGATCTGTTAGAAAAAGCAAGATGTCATCTGCAAAGGCCGCTATCTTATGAATTTTGCCATTGATATGAATCCCCTTGATATTATCGTTTTGTTTGATGCAATTCATCAGTGGTTCCAGTGTTAAAATAAAAAGGAGGGGGGATAGTGGGCATCCCTGCCTGGTGCCATTGCCTATCAAAAAAGAGTCCGAGAGTAGACCGTTAACTCGCACTTTAGCTGTGGGAGAGGTATATAAAGACATAATGAAGGTACGGAAACGCTGAGGCAATCCAAGGCCAAAAAGAACCGCCTCCATATAATCCCATGCTAACCTATCAAAGGCCTTCTCGTCATCTAGTGATAAGAAAAAGCCTGATTGTTGTTTTTGAATTAACCAATGATGAACATTTATGGCCCGTATGGTGTTGTCTCTGGCTTCTCTCCCAGGTACAAAGCCCACTTGATCCATTGATACAATGGGATCTATAATATGTAATAGGCGATTGGCCAAGATTTTTGCAAAGATCTTTAAATCGACATTCAATAAAGAGATCGGACGATAATTTGCTGGTAGTGTGTGGTCTTTATCCTCTTTTGGTATAACCGTAATATGTGCCTCAGTGAGATGGCGCAAGGATTGCCCTGGTGTATCTAAGGTATTGAAGGCCCGTAAAAATGGTTGTGCCAATATGTCGTGGAAAGTCTTATAGTAGGCAGTGACAAATCCATCGGGACCTGGGCTTTTACCAGGTTTCAGTTGTGCAATAGCTTGTTGTAACTCCGTCAGGGTCAGAGCACCATCTAACTCTTTTGCTTGTGTTCTAGTAATTGGGTTTGGGAGATATTGGTTCAGGAAAGTCTGGATAATTGTCTTACATGATCTAGTGTCACCTGGAGGTTTAGATGGTACAGGTAAATTGTATAAGGCAGAATAATAGTTTTCAAATTCAGCTGCAATATTCTTTGATGTTTTCAATAAGCGTCCCTGCTTAGAAGTAAGCTGGTATATGTGTCGAGTTACCTTTTTGGCTTGTAAGGCCCGGGCTAGAAACTTGCCACTCTTATTACCATGTTCATAAAAGAGTTTTTGTTGAAGAATAAAACTACGTTTGGCTTTCCTGTCTACAACATCTAGAAGTTGTTTACGCACTCGATCTAGTTCAGATGCAGAATTCAAGGCTCTAGAGCGTTTATGTGTGCATTCAAGTGTACGAACTTTTTGCAGTAGGGAGGCAAAAGATGCCTGAGCTAGACGTTTTCGCGAGGCGGTTATAGACATGAGAAGCCCGCGGGTTACACATTTATGTGCTTCCCACTGTGTGAGAGGGGTCGTTTCAGGAGATACATTTTCTTTGAAATAATTGGTCAGAGAATCACGGATCTGGAGGGAAACAGAGGAGTCTGTAAGAAGAAAGGGGTCCAATCTCCATGTTTTGGACGCGCCCGGCGCATCAGGAAATTGTAATGTCATCAAAATTGGGTGGTGGTCAGAAAGGATCATTGGTTCGATCGAAGCAGAGTGCAAGTTATGTAAGTCTTTCTGAGAAAGAAAAAAATAATCAATTCTAGAATGTTGCTTATGTGGTGCGGAGTAAAACGTGTAGTCTTTGTCTTTAGGGTGGAGGGTGCGCCAGGTATCATGGAGGAGAAGATCATGTAGCTCCAGTTTGATCTGTTTGAGTGCTTTGAAGGGTTTAGAGGAGGAACCGGTGGAAGTATCCTCCAATGGGTTCAATGCTACATTAAAGTCGCCGCCAAGAATCAGAATACCCGACTGAAAAGTGGACAGTAATTTGGCGATTGTGCGAAAAAAGCAGACTTGTGCGGTATTGGGGCTGTAAATGTTAGCTAGAGTAAGTGGCTTATTATAGAGGGTGCCTTTAAGAAACAGGAACCTCCCCTCGGGGTCCTCAAGATGTTCAGTGATTGTAAACGGGAGCTGTTTAGAGAGTAGAATAGACACACCCTTTGCTTTCGCCTCCGTGTTGACTACGTGATATACCTTTGGAAAGTTAGCATCCGAAAATCTAGGTATGTGGTCTGCACGAAAGTGAGTCTCTTGGACAAAGTTCACGTCTGCTCTAAGGTGTTTCATATATGTTAGAAGTTGCGAGCGTTTCTCAGGTATATTTAAGCCCTTTGCGTTGAGTGAGGCCACAGAGAGTTTGGGTGCTGAACGCGCAAATGGGAGGTTAATAGCCATTATATTGTATGCCGAAAATACTTATTCAAAACCTGTTGGCGTATCAAATGGTTGTAAGTAAGATAAGAGAGATATCAGATAGAGAAGAAGGAAGAAGAGAAAAAAAAAAAAAAAAAGGGGGGTGAGGGGGAGAAAGGGGGAGGGTAGGTATGGGGAGAGGATAAAAAGGGAATTTAAGGAATACTAGAATAAAAGTGTGTCAAGATAGGAATACAGATGATAGATATGTAGGAGAGGAATAAAGGAGAAGAAGAAAGAAGTGTCAGGCGTGTCACATAGAAACCCATATATATATGTATTGTAACAAGGTTAGCTCGGCAGCGGGTGTGTGTGACCCCCTGGATGGGTGCACAACACAAAAAGATAGGCACAGCACAACAATAGTGGAGGTGAAAACAAACAGGTGCAATTTATTTACAATATTTACAGAAAAAATGATAAACAAAAAGAGACATCAAAATAAATCCTGGCCAACTTGGCTACTTACTGCAACAACAGCTTTTCCCTAGCTACCCACTAGGTACAGCCTGCTGCTATACCTAGTTGCTAGTACTGGGAGGTTAGCCACACAGGCTTTGGTCTCTCTGCACACAGATAACAGGTCAGCTCCCCAGACAGTTCAGGCACAGATCTGGTTCCAGGGTGGAGCAACTCCCTAAGCACTCTGGGAAGCTTTATACAAGTGTTAATGAGCCCACTACCTTCAGCTGGGCTCATTATCTCAGTGCTGAAGGACTCAGCACTTCCCTCTAGTGGTACAAATCCCCATAAACCCTGAATCTCGGACAAATATATCGTCCATCCAGGACGCAACCAGGTGATTTCACCTGCCTACTGTCACAGTATATATAGCATTCATACGTTCCTTCAACTTCTTTTATATATAAGACTCCAGAGAAGATGTAGGCCAGCTACTCTCTCTCTCAATAAAGCTCTAGTAAATTATAAAGGTGTGTACTAGAATAGGAAATTACACTTGGAGATGTGTCGAGCCCAGAAACGGCCGTATTGTGAACGTATAATATACTCGTGAAAAGGTTACGTGTCCTCAAACGAAAGGTATATAAAGGACTTTGACCAACATAAGATGGCCTTGAAACACAGAGATATGTGGGAAGCAGCCAATGTATGTCGAGAGTAAAAAGGGAAAAGAGGTGGGTAACAGATAATATACATAAAGATATAAAGCTATATAAGCTAAAGCATTGCAGATGAACACAGGGGCTAATGACAGTCCTCACAGGCGCGAATACACGATGAGGAATATGTAAGAAGTAAGTCACGAAGGAGAGTGCCTATGTGGTGGATTATATGTACGTGAATGTGGATAGGTACCAAAAATTGTGCTAATCAATAAATTGAAGCGTCCTCATACCTCGTAGCGTGGTGAACAAGCATAAGTTCAGTCTGTACATAATAAGTAAATAGATAATTCTTATCATTAACTATGAACCAATGATATCTGATAATCATATCACTAGACGAAGATCATTTTTAACTGTATCAGTTTCAAGTAAGAACATCAACCGTATGTGAAACATAGTATGGATACAACAATAATATAGTGTTTAAGTGTTCCAGGATGTAGGCCATAGGCCATCTATTCCGTGTAATTGACTTTCAAACAACTTTTTAAATACAAATCCTAACCGAGGGAACTTCTGTTATTTAGCATGTTATTGCTTACGAGTGTGGAGTTTTCTTACTATTACCCTCCACGAGCAGCATATTGAAAGGAAGGTATTTAGAATCCATGGCCCAATTTGCGTATTGGTCAACGGCAATGATAGCATAGGTCACGCTTTAACACCCTAAGGTGCACCATGGATGTGAGCCACAACATGGAGGGCCTTTATCCTATAGCTGAGACACTGAGACACTACCTAGTCCGAGAATAGGTTGGGGGTATATAACTAGTCAGATCCTATGATTCACGTGGGGGAGATCGGAGTAGTGTTTGGGGGAGCCCATAATTGTAGGGGTAGTGAAGAATATGCATATGCATCATATAAGTGCGAAGTCTACTCAAAACCGATTCACACAGAAATACGTGCATGTATATATATACGAGCTGAGTCATGGACACATAAGGACGGGAGCGCCATTAGTAGAGAACCCTATGGGACCCTCCAGCACCGGCCCATTCCAGGAGATAGTAAGGACCCGTTATACATCCTAAGTATGAAGCAACTATGTGCTAATATTCCCCCAGTGGCACCTTGTAGCTAGTAGAAAAGGAAACACAAAAGCCAAATCCAAAATATCTCAAGGAGCATAAAATATGCAATCGTCCGGGAGGGAAGGCATTGCCTACGTAAATCATTGATGATAGGACGTTATAAACACGGTCAGATAGAGCTCTAAACTAGGTGTATTTTGGTTAAAATACAGCGGAACTCAGGGCATCAGGCGTAGGTCAAGCATAAGGGTTCAGTCAATGTTACCAGGGCTCCTATTGGTCTACATATCGGTTGTCCATGAGGACTAGAAACTGGTTACAATAGACCGTTGCTGATTAAGCGAAAGCGCTCCAGTATCAGCAAGGGTATTCCCAATATCTCCAGTAGCCACTTTATCCCATAACCCCTCCGAATCTCATTGCAGAATAACCTCAGCAAGGAAGTATAATTACACTTAAGACATACGACTGGTAGATAATGTACAAAGAAAATATGAGCATTTGGTATGTTAAACATACCTAAAAGTCCATTTTCCAGGACCACAGGTGGTTGTATGGTGGATTGCATAGAAGGGTCGTGGAGTTCATTTTCCATAACTTTCTTCCTTCGGAAACATATTCAAATCTAAGATAAAGAGGCTTCAAGTTGAGAAGCTAGTTCTGCGCCTGCGTGTAAATAGGGGACAATGAAGTAGAGTCATTCATGACGTGCTTTACGATGTGCTGGAGATGTTGGTAAACTTTCAGCATTAATGAGCCGTCGTCGTACAGGGGAGGTTGAGGTGTGCCGGGGGGTTCTGCGTCGTCTGTCTCTGCCCGGGTAGGCAGAGAATTGCGTATCCATAAGATCTTCAGCTGATTGTGAGAGGGGGAGAGATTCAGTAGACCAGTTGGGTATATCCAGTAGTGGGATATTCAGAGATTCACAGAACATTGTAAGATCTTTTGGAAATCTCATGAGAGCGGATTTCCCCAAATGTGTTGCCGCAAGGCCAAACGGGAACTTCCAGCGATAAGCTATTCCCTTGGAGCAAAGCAGATCGAGCAAAGGACGTAGGTCTTTCCTACGTTGCAAAGTGAGGTGGGAAAGATCTTGAAATAATTTGATTTCTGTTCCATGATAATGCAGGTGGTGTTTGTCTCGAGCCCTGCGTAATATTTCCTCCTTGAGCCGGAAATCAACTAGGCAGCAAATTATATCTCTCGGTGGGTCGGCATCTCTACCTCTCGGGCGTAACGCCCTATGTATGCGTTCAATTTCAATTGGAGATTCAGGTGGCCTTTCCAAGAGATCATTAAAAATGGTCAGGAGCGCTTGAGTAAGTTGGGCAGATTCGATTGCCTCAGGGACACCACGCACCCTTAAATTATGCCGTCTTCCCCTGTTGTCCAGGTCCTCTATGTGGCGGTCAAGCTCTCTCAAATGTAAGGTGTGCATGTCAACCTGTTTGCTCATCTCAGAAACGGCTCGATCTTGTGCGTTAATTTTAACTTCTACTGCGTCAAGCCTGTTGGCTACTGCTTGCATATCGATATGTAGCTCGGCTATAGCTGTAGATAGAGTTCCTTTAATATCTGACGCAACCGCTTTCAAATCTCCTAAGGTGAGAGGGGAGGATTCAGGGTGTCCCGTTGTGATAGCCGTTGGCTGATTCAGGTACTGTGGATGAGTTTCCGTAGGAGGCGAGTGTAATGGAGATTCACGAGAAGAGGCTTCCATGTGATCTGGAGTTTGCGACCGGAATAATTCCGGAATGCTGCGATTTGCCGGACCATTCGGACGCCGCGGGGATCGTGAGCGAGGGGTAGTAGATTTCTTATCTGATTTCCCCATGTTTCCGGTTACTCTCTGTGTTATGAATGCGTAATCCCACCTCTGTGCGACAAGGATCACGATATTATGTAGACATTTTCAATGGGCACCAGCCTGGACCCCCAGAATTAACGAGAAAGAAAGAAGAAAGGAAGAATTTCTGAACAAATCAGGGATCACAGCATAAACCTTAGCAGATTGGAGAGGGCGAGCAGAGATCAGCAGTGATGAATCTATGTGTCTCTGGCTTCTGAAGCATATTAGGGATCCATATGAGTGCAAGGATTTCCTCTGCTTTCCCTATTAAATCTTTGTAGGAGAGGCTGCTGTTTCGGGCCTAGCTGTCAAACAGATCCTAGTGGGAGGTGTGTAGGCCCTTACTATAGCCCGACGTTCTCTGGGCTCTTGGGGGGGTGCCCCGATGGATAAGGGAGAGGTGCCCACTTATATATCAGCAAACACAAATGCTCCTGCGCTTGGGGATGGACTCGATGCTACAACCACATTAAGAATGTCCTGGAACATGCACACCTTGCTGCCCTCAAATGGACCGGGGGAATCCAAATATACTGAATGGGGAAAGAACAAAAAGAGGGCGCACAGGCCTAGTGCATTACCATAAAAAATGTTTAATAAAAAATAAAGTAGGTGTTGTACTCACAAACGACAATATAGTCAAGGCACATCATAGAAGAACAGCTGGATCAACACCGCGCTGAGTAACAGTCCACAATAGGGAGTTTAGACATCCAAAAGGCTGACGCGTTTCGAGGACTTGCCTCTTCCTCAGAGCCCTCTGAGGAAGAGGCAAGTCCTCGAAACGCGTCAGCCTTTTGGATGTCTAAACTCCCTATTGTGGACTGTTACTCAGCGCGGTGTTGATCCAGCTGTTCTTCTATGATGTGCCTTGACTATATTGTCGTTTGTGAGTACAACACCTACTTTATTTTTTATTAAACATTTTTTATGGTAATGCACTAGGCCTGTGCGCCCTCTTTTTGTTCTTTCCCCGCCCACTTATATATGTGGGGAGTATCTTAGGACTTGCGGTCCTGTTTTACGCCGGGTGTCTCACTCACCCAGCCTGTACATGTGTGTGCGGGCCGCGACAAGCCCCACCACTCCACTGCCTCAGATGAGGAGAAGCCGACACTCCCGAGGTGGACGGAGGACTCCAGCCGCCACCAGCTCGGGTGAAGGAGGGAGAGAGGTATGATCGGCAACCCTCTCCTCGTGACCGCACCACTTTCCTCGTGCACCCGGCCTCTCGCCGGGCAGGCACTAGCCGGGTTGTCTCCCGGCCGCGTTCGGCCGTGACCGGCCACGCTTGATTGCCGCCGCGGATCCGGATCAGCAAGGTCCAGACCCGTTCAATGTCCTTTCCGGTGGACACAGCAGGGTCTATCACGGGGTCCCGATGGCTGCTATCCCGCAGATGGCAGTGGATACGGAGCAGGTCGTCAGGAGCTCTGTATTAAGCGGCCTGTCCCGTCGCCATCTTGGACACGCCCCCCCCGATTTATATATTTATATATATATATATATATATAATTTATTTTTTTTATTATTTATCAATATTATTTATATAATACTCTGTCCCCCTTTTTTTTTGGGGGGGGGGGTTGTTGATTTATATATTTATATATATATATATATATATATATATTTTTTTTTTTTTATTATTATTATTTATTAATATTATTTATATAATACTCTGTCCCCCTTTTTTTTTGGGGGGGGGTTGTTGATTTATATATTTATATATATATATATATATATATGTATGTATATATATATATATATATATATATATATATATAATTTATTTTTTTTATTATTTATCAATATTATTTATATAATACTCTGTCCCCCTTTTTTGGGGGGATTGTTGATATATATATATATATATATATATTTATATATATATATATATATATATATAGAGATAGATATAGATATATAAGATTATTTTTATATTATTTATTTAATTATAAATATGATGAGTGGCCTTCAAGATACGTGCATATAGGTGCTCCCTCCATCTATTTATGAATACTCAAAATATTTGTTTTAAATTTGATGTTTATATCTCCATTTTGGAGTTGACACCACAGATTGTGTAGCAAGGGCTCTAATCACTTAGATCTTGGTAATATGTTGCTGTGTTTTTCTATGCCCATCAATATCTTTGACATATATATTTATATTGATATTGCAGGCGCATTTATATTTGTCTTCCTGAAATCCTCTTTTTTTTTTAAGTCTTATTAACTACTGTTCAACTCTAGAAGACAATTTTCAACAAGTGCCACACTATGGGCATGATTAATGGCCTCCTAGCCCATATAATAGGCCTCCACTGTGATTCTCTATTTGGGATTATACAATGTAAACAACGTGGGGCCCATAAATAAAATCATTTTCGTTCCTGCCTATATACATTGTTTTAGGGTCCACTTTTCGGCCTTAGTAGCTGTTGCCTGTCTCTTCCTCCCTCTTTGAGCTTCCCTGCTGCCCTGCGTCCAATTCCATGGTATGGTGAAATCCTCATCTTTACATAGTTAGTCTGGCTGAAAAAATATAAAAGTCCATCCAGTTCAACCATTAAAAAAAAAAAGTTATAATCCTACACCCACAGTTGATCCAGAGGAAGGCATTTAGAAGGGTTAGTATGCAGTTATATTCTGTGTATCCAAGAAAAAATCCAGAACTTTCCTACAGCAATCCACTGAGCTGGCCACAACCAAATCTTGAGGGAGTCTATTCCACATTCTCACAGCTCTCACTGCGAAGAAACCTTTCCGTGTTTGGAGATTACATTTCTTTTCCTCCAGATGTAAAGAGTGCCCCCTTGTCCTTTGATGACCTCAGGGTCAGGGTAAACACTGTAGACACCTCTACGGTTAGACAACACCATTTCCCAAGCTACCAATTTCCAAGAGTTCATGGAATGCCCTGGATCTCTGTAATGTTGTCAAAACAGTAATCTTTTAGATGGTTCTTCATCTTCAGGAAGAGGGCATTTTTGGGGGTTGAGCTCGTTGAAGGTCTTCCTGATCTCTCCTCATCTTCCAATGATGTTCTTCCGCTCTTGAAGCGCACCTGCCACTCAAAACATCTCAAACTACTCCTTGCAGCATCGCCGTAAACTTGCCGAATCATATCAAACGTGGCAGATTTGCCCTGTTTCATGCGGAACTTTACGTTTGCTCTTTGTTCTAACTTGCTGTCCATGATGAAATAGCAGACGCAGTAACCAGGGGCGGACTGACAACTCATGGGGCCCCCAGGCAATAGGGGATCATGGGGCGCCTGTGTCCTTGCCCAAACTCAAAAAAGCCTATGAAAAAGGTACCAGGGGCCCCCTACTGACCCCGGGCCCTCGGGCAGTGCCCGAGTTTCCAAATGGTCACTCCGCCCCTGCTCAGAATAGCACCAGTTGCACAGCTCCCGTACACAGGATGATGTCTTTTGTCACACTGACTTATGAAGGTCGGTGCTCCTTGTGACTGTGCATGCAAGCTTCTGCTGCCATATGTTGGCATTTACAAAACTAGTCTTGAAACTTTTTGATATCATCTTGCACACATTACAGCTGGGTTTGCCTTTAATAAAAAACACTCCTTGGTCTGTTCTGGATGATGTAAATATGATTCAGGAAAACAAGATTTCCCATGAAGACTGTCACCACAGGTCTGTGTCATGTGAGTTGAAATGGCTACTTGTAGTCTTCATTGGAAGCCTCTGTGTGGGCGGGACTTAGGCGCCCTAGTGGGGGCACTAAGAACTACAGTTGCAAGAAAAAGTATGTGAACCCCTTGGGATTACTTGGAGTTTTGCATGAATTGGGCATAAAATGTGCTCTGAACGTCATCTAAGTCACAACAATAGAAGAACACAGTCTGCTGAACATAATACTACACAAACATTAGATGTTGCCATGGTTTAATTGCACATAACATGTAAACATTCACAGTGCAGGGAGGAAAAAGTATGTGAACCTTTGGACTTAATAACTGGTTGACCCTCCTTCGGCAGCAATAACCTCAACCAAACGTTTCCTGTAGTTGCAGATCAGACCTGCACAACGATCTGGAGTCATTTTGGACCACTCCTCTTCACAAAACTGTTTCAGTGTAGCAATATTCTTGGGATGTTTGGTGTGAATCGCTCTCTTTAGGTCATGCCACAGCATTTCAATCGGGTTGAGGTCAGGACTCTGACTGGGCCACTCCAGAAGGCGTATTCTGTGCTGTTGCAGCCATTGTTTTGTTGAATGACTTGTATGCTTTGGGTCATTGTCCTGTTGCATCACCCATCCTCTGCAGAGCTTCAGTTGGCGGACAGATGGTCGTACGTTTTCCTGCAAAATGTCTTGATACACTCTGGAATTCATTTTCCCATCAATGACAACAATCCATCCAGGCCCTGAGGCAGCAAAGCAGCCCCAAACCATGATGCTCCCTCCGCCATGTTTCACAGTGGGGATGAGGTTTTGATGTTGGTGTGCTGTGCCTTTTTTTCTCCACACATAGTGTTGTGTGTTCTTCCCAAACAACTCAATCTTGGTTTCATCTGTCCACAGTATATTTTGCCAGTAGTGCTGTGGAACATCCAGGTGCTCTTTTGCAAACTTCAAACGTGCTGCAATATTCTTTTTGGACAGCAATGGCTTCCTCCGTGGTGTCCTCCCATGTACTCCATTCTTGTTTAATGTTTTCCTTATTGTAGATGTGTCAACAAAAATGTCAGCATGTGCCAGAGATTTCTGTAGGTCTTTAGCTGACACTCTGGCATTCTTCTTTACCTCATGCAGCATTCTGCGCTGTGCTCTTGCAGTCATTTTTACAGGACGACCACGCCTAGGGAGAGTAGCAACAGTGCTAAACTTTCTCCATTTGCAGACAGTGTGTCTTACCGTGGACACATGAACATCAAGGCTTTCGGAGATACTTTTGTAACCCTTTCCAGCTTCATGCAAGTCAACAATTCTTGATCGTAGGTCTTCTGATAGCTCTTTTCTGCGAGGCATGGTTCACATCAGACAGTGCTTCTTGAAACCAGTAAACCCAAAACAGGTGTGTGTTTTTTAAGGGCAGGACAGCTGTCAGCAACACATCCAATATCATCACACTGATTGGAGTCAAGGTTGGCTCACTCCTGGCTCCAATTAGCTCTGGGAGAAGTCATTAAGCTAGGGCTTCACATACTTTTTCCTCCCTGCACTGTGAATGTTTACATGTTATGTGCAATTAAACCATGGCAACATCTAATGTTTGTGTAGTATTATGTTCAGCAGACTGTGTTCTTCTATTGTTGTGACTTAGATGACATTCAGAGCACATTTTATGCCCAATTCATGCAAAACTCCATGTAATCCCAAGGGGTTCACATACTTTTTCTTGCAACTGTACACTCTCTAACTGCCTGGGTTTTAGGCAGGATTTTGCGGTCATGTGAAATCAGCATCAAGGCACAAGTGAGCTGCGATGAACACAGTTAACCCTCTATTAACCAATGGCTAACTTGTTGCACTGTTAACACTAAACATAGTTACATAGTTAATCTGGCTGAAAAAAGACAAAAGTCCATCCAGTTCAACCATTAAAAAAAAATTAAATAAAATAAAAACTTATAATCCTACACCCACAGTTGATCCAGAGGAAGGCAAAAAAACCCAGCAAAGCACGATCCAATTTGCTCCTGCAGGGGAAAAAAATCCTTTCTGATCCCCCGAGAGGCAATCGGATATTCCCTGGATCAACTTTCCCTATTAGGGCTCATGTACACGGGATGTTTGGAGAACACTTCTGAACACTGGAAATTGACAGCAGGAAAATGCAGGTTACAAAATGTTCGTTTTGCTGCGTTTGCATACCGCGTTTAGCCGCGTTCGCATTCAGAAGTGTTTTTTTAAAGATAAGCACAAGAGAACCTCCCAAATGCCCAGAATGCACTAAAAAGGGATACATTATTAACTATTTCAGATTGTTTCAAAGAAAAACAGAGAGTAGAAGCAGAGACAGCAGTATGTGTTGAGATGATTAGGTGTGAGTTGCTCATTAACATTTCTTTTGTTTCCAAGGGTGGGAAAGGTGTCTGGTGGAGGGAGTCATTAAGGCCACCTGGCAGGGGGTCTTCATGAGGAATTTGAGGTGTGAATGGTCATTAACATATCTTTGATTTCCAAGGGTGGAAGAGGTCTGAGGTGTGATTGGTCATTAACATATCTTTTGTTTCCAAGGGTGGGAGAGGTCTGAGGTGTGAATGTTTCCAAGGGTGGGAGAGGTTTGAGGTGTGAATTGGTCATTAACATATCTTTTGTTTCCAAGGGTGGGAGAGGTCTGAAGTGTGAATTGGTCATTATCATTTCTTTGGTTTCCAAGGGTGGGAGAGGTCTGAGGTGTGAATGTTTCCAAGGGTGGGAGAGGTCTGAGGTGTGAATTGGCCATTAACATATCTTTTGTTTCCAAGGGTGGGAGAGGTCTGAGGTGTGAATTGGTCATTAACATATCTTTTGTTTCCAAGGATGAGAGAGGTCTCAAGTGTGAATTGGCCATTAACATATCTTTTGTTTCCAAGGGTGGGAGAGGTCTGAGGTGTGAATTGGCCATTAACATATCTTTTGTTTCCAAGGATGAGAGAGGTCTCAAGTGTGAATTGGTCATTAACATATCTTTTGTTTCCAAGGATGAGAGAGGTATGAAGTGTGAATTGGTCATTAACATATCTTTTGTTTCCAAGGGTGAGAGAGGTCTGAGGTGTGAATTGGTCATTACAATGTGTGACCAGCTTGGTAGGGACATCCTGTGTTCAGTATTTTGTCCATCTGAGTACCTTGAAAACGCTTTGCATGCATTTTTCATGATGAAAAAAGGCTCTGGACAGCATTGGGAACTAGACAAGTTAAAACTAAATTTCAAAAGCAAACACTTATAAACGCGATTTGCCACGTTTTGCTTTTGAAACGCTGATAGAATCGATGTCTGAATGCAAGTTTGTTGCATTAAAAGAAAACACGGCTGTAAACGACGATGTGTACATGGACACATAGGAAAACATTAGGGAGAGTTCAGGGGCTGCTGAAAAAAATGTTGAACAGCTCCTAAACGTGAGTTTATCAGCTGCAGTGTACATGAACCCTAAATGTAAGTGTCCAGTTATATTCTGTGTATCCAATAAAGAATCCAGGACTTTCCTACAGCAATCCACTGAGCTGGCCACAACCAACTCTCACTCATTGTTTTTAATTGCATCCTTACAGCTTTCTGTTCTCATGTTTCTCTGTCATGTTGTAAGTAATATACTTTATATAGAAGCAAGCTAAATTTATATTGAAAGATGCATGTAATATAATATAACATATATCCAATTATATTGTAGACATGTGAAAAACCTTCATACCCCCGAAGAAAGAGTTACAAGTCTCTGAAACGTGTCCGGTGAAGGGTATATGAAGTCACAGGAATCGTACAAATATTTGTTGACAGTTTTGTCACCTATACCTGTGAAATTTATTTGTAAACCATATATATGTGTTTTGCGTTTTTCATTTTTGTATGCTAAAAAGATATGATGATCTTTTAGCAAACTATACATCTTTTCAACTTGTTGTGATATATATGCCCTAGAAATCCTAGGAAAAAGGGAAAAAAAACAGTTTGTTCTGTGCAGCACCTTATGTCCATTCTTTGCATTGAGAAACGATGTGGCACTCTACAATATACATAAAACATGTGCAGCGCTAAAATATTATAAATACAGTAAAAAGTACAAGTGAATATATATCATGAAACTATTGGGGATGAGATCATAAAAATGTTCATAAAGTGACTTTGAGTGCTCCTAAGAATCCTGCGTTCTCCTTAATACGGTGCTTGTGCAGTCAGGTATAGAAGAAATGCACCCTAGGCACCCTAGTGATAAAGAATGGGCTGTAATGGACCTTAATGAACAAATAAGTAGGTCCTTCTGCAGGACCATGACCAGGGCCAGTGATACCGCTAGGCAAACTAGGCAGCTGCCTAGTGGGCACTGCTACCTAGGAGCACAGCCATTTCCACTGGTTTCTCTACTCTACATCATGGCCGGATCTAGGGGGTCCCGGGATGGGTTTTAGGGAGGATTTGGGTAAGGTGGGAGGATTTTATGCTGTGAAGGGTCATTTGGAGGGGGTTTAGCTAGAGGAGGGATTTGGGGGAATTTGTCCAAGGTGCGGGGATTAAAGGAAGAGGAGTGATCCTGGGAGGGGGGATTGGGGGATTTGTGCTAAGAGGAGGATTGGGGGGGGGGAATTTGTGCTAAGAGTGGGGATTTGTGTTAGGAAAGAAGATGGGGGGGTTTGTGTTAGGATAGGGGATTGGGGGGGGGGTGACCTAAACCCTCCTGAACACTTTTGGGATGAATTAGAATGCAGATTGCTAACCAGCTCTTCCTAGCTCTTTTCTCTACATAGACACAAATTTGAACAGGCACACTCTAAAGTCCTGTGAAAATCCTTCACAGATGGATCAATATTGTAATGAACTCAAAAAGTGGGCCAACTCTAGATGAATGGCCGTGGTTTTGTAACAGGCTCGTGTAGCTGGGATGGTCAGCTGTGCACAACCATTTGGTCATAGTGTACTTTCTAAACTTATTTAGGGGAAGACTACATGGGCACAAAATTCAACAGGCACACTCAAAATCTCATGAAAAGCCTTCTCAGATGAGTCGAGGATGTAATGGCCTCAAAATGTGGGCCAGCACCATAATAATGGCCAAGGTTTTGGAACAGGATGTCAAACAGGCTCAAATTGATGTGATGGTCAGGTGTGCACAACCATTTGGGCATAGTGTATGTTATCAACCTATATCAACCCCTGTACTGGGAGTATAAAGATGATGTAGCTTTCCTTCTGAAATAGTTAGATACCTTGGGTCCAATCATCAGATGGTTGGAGCATCTTTGAGTTTATGATGCCTGAATGACCATAACCAAATGACCACAGCCTGTGAAGAAATTAGATATTTTGGACGATGATATCTGTGAAGGTTCTCATTAATTCAGGTCATGATAATAGCAGAAGTCACTCTTATTCAGGTAGACTTGTTTTGTTATGGGACATTTCTTCTCCAAGCCACTTCTTCGGATAGGAACATACTGAGAGTATAAAGATGTTATTGGTTTCCTTCTGAAATTGTTAGCTGCCTTGGGTCCAGTCATCAGATGCTCCATGTTTGAAGCATCTTTGAGTTTATAATGACTGAATGACCAGAACTAGATGATTACATCCTGTGGAGGTTGTAGGACAGAAAATGAGACATTTTGGATGACGACATCTCTGATGGTTTTCATTAATCCAGGTCCATAACCCCATGGTTGGAGCATCTTTAATGCTTGAATGACCATATCAGATGGCCACAGACTGAGGAAGTTGTAGGACAGAGTAAATTAGATATTTTGGATGATGATATATGTGAAGGTTCTCATTAATCCAGGTCCATAACTCCATGGTTGGAGCATCTTTAATGCTTGAATGACCATGGCAGATGACCACAGACTGAGGAAGTTGTAGGACAGAGTAAATGAGACATTTTGGATGATGATATATGTGAAGGTTCTCATTAATCCAGGTCCATAACTCCATGGTTGGAGCATATTTACTGCTTGAATGACCATAGCAGATGACCACAGACTGAGGAGGTTGTAGGACAGAAAATAAGACATTTTTGATGATGATATCTGTGAAGTTTCTCATTAATCCAGGTCCACAACGCCATGGTTGGAGCATCCTTAATGCCCGAATAACCATAGCAGATGACCACAGACTGAGTAGGTTGTAGGACAGAGTAAATAAGACATTTTGGATGATGATATCTGTGAAGGTTCTCATAATTCCAGGTCATGCTATAGCTAGTAGAAGTCAGTCACATTCAGATGGACTTGTTTTGTTATGTGGCATTTCCTAGCTTCTCCAAGTCTCTTCTTCAGTTATAGCGAATGAAAGGAACACACTGAGAAAAAATTAAAATGTTATTACTTTCTTTCTGAAACTGTTAGCTGCCTTGGATCCAATCATCAGATGCTCCACAGTTGGAAAATCTTTGGGTTTATGTTGCCAGGCTGACCATTATCAGATGACCACAGCCTGTGGAGGTTGTAGGACACAACAAATGATATATTTTGGATGATGATGTCTGTGAAGGTTCTCATTGATCAAGGTCATGATATAGCTAGTAGAAGTTAGTCACATGCAGCAGGACTTGTATTATAATGTGACATTTTGTAGCTTCTCCAAGCTACTTCTTCAGTTCTAATGAGTGATAGCAACACACTAAGAATATAAAGATGTTGTTGCTTTCTTTCTATAACTGTTAGCTGCCTTGGGTCCAATCATCAGATGCCACCATTACCCAAGAAAGCACTGAAGAGACAGTTCCCATTACAAGGAGACAAGGGAATTTCTTGTTCAAACTCTTGATTAGATTTTAAGGGTATAGAGTAGACAGCAAAGTGCAAAAGTCATTCACAATACAGATAACAGATATGGGCTAAAGGCCGTAGGGCCCAAAGAGGTAGTACAAACATTGCAAATGCATGTAAAAAAAAGACACAGAGTAAGGCTGGCCATACATTATACAATTATCTGCAGATTTTCTGCCCAATTTCCTTTAGATTTACCTTCAACTATGTAGTGCAAGTGCCTGCCTAATTGGATACAACTGAAAGTGTTGTTTAGGTTTGTCCTGCTATTATATGGTTTTTGGTAAATCTAAACCAAAAATCTGCAGATAATTGTATAATGTATGGCCAGCCTAAGGGTAAGGAGAAGAAGAGGGGGAGAGAGAAGGAGTAGAGGAGGGGGGGAAGAAAGAAGCAGAGTGTGTGACTTCCAAGAAAGAAAAGGAGGAAATGGGTCCGCCACAGGTACAGGGTAACTTTCTAGGAAAGAAGGGTTTTAAAGGAAGAAGCAACGATTCATCGAACCCCGGTGGAAGAAAGTGATCAATCCAAGGGGACCAAATTAACAGAAATCTGGGAATTGTATCTGTGATGGCAGCCTCAAGACAAAACAATTTATGAAGAGTCTGTAAAGGATAACAAAACAACAGGGACTCTAAAGCAGGCATGTCCAAAGTCCGGCCCGCGGGCCATTTACGGCCCCGGGGTCGGTTTAATACGGCCCTCCAACAGCCCTCCCTGCTCTGTGTAATGTGGCCCTCCCACGGCCCTCCCTTCTATGGCAGACAGTCTTCTGCTTGAGAGCAGAGGGCAGTGCGCATGCCTGACTGCGGCGCGTTCTCCCTGGTCTGTGTAAATGCGGCTGTCGCACAGCCCTCCCTTCTGTGGCAGACAGTCTTCTGCTTGAGAGCAGTGCGCATGCGTGACTGCGCCGTGCTGGGAGCGACAGAGGGCGGTGACGTCAGGGCCGGGCTTCCAGCGTGAAGTGTGTTTCTCTTCCCCTCCCTGCTGCCAAGCAGAGACTTCAGCTCCAGCTACCTTTTTCACCCTTCACATTAGTGCAAGTAAGTTTTTTTAAAATTTATTTTCAATACATTGTGAAAACTCAGCTGTCAGTTGATCTTAATGTTATGAAATGAAAAGTATGTTGTTTGCAATTAACTTGGCATAAAATAATTTATTTGCATTTAATTGTAATGGTTCAAAGAATGTTCGGAAAAATGTTCGGCCCTCCACCATGTTCACTTCATCCAATCTGGCCCTCTTTGAGAAAAGTTTGGACACCCCTGCTCTAAAGGCACCATACAAACAGCAAACAAAGTATTACATGCATTATTGAAATTGTTACAAATTACACAAAACACTGTGCATATAAAGATACATAATTTTGTTCTGGTCCATCAAACATACAGAAACCATCATAAGATACATAAACATTAATATGCGAGTTAAACTCCAACCAGGGTGGACTGACAACTCATGGGGCCCCCGGGCAATAGGGGATCATGGGGCCCTTGTGTCCTTGCCAAAACTCAAAAAAGCCTATGAAAAAGGTACCAGGGGCATCTCATGGGGCCCCCTACTGACCCCAGGCCCTCAGGCAGTGCCCGAGTTTCCAAATGGTCAGTCCGCCCCTGACTCCAACACGTTTCAATTCTTGACACAAATCTTACTCAGGGGGATGTGTTACAGTGAATAAATCTACAATACAAGCATAAATATCACATGCAACATTTTAAAAAAATACAATTGCCCAAAAGGGGTAATACGCCAGTGTGTGTAAACAATTTATAGGACCAATAGTTATAGGGTTGTTATACTTCTTAGGAGGGGAGGACACCCTCCACAAAGGAAGCAAAAAGGCTCTCTCTTGTAAGAGTGCAAAAAAAAAGTTCCCACTAAGGTGGAAAAACAAATATTTGTATTTATAAAATAAATATATTTAAAAAAAACACAAAGTCTGGAATCCACCAGATACCTGTTCAGGAAATTGATGAAATATGTATAATAGACTTCCAAATCCACAGGAAAAGATAATGATGATGAAGTTGAATATGCAGATATGGAATTATGAACAGAAGACGAAGGGCATGACAGTGGTTGGTGTCTATCAAGATAATAGCAATTAAAATGTGTCCCCAACTGCAAAAAAAAAAATTAAAAATCAGTAAAGAAAAATAAATAAATAGGGACGTATCAAAAGGGAGTCAAGTGGGGGAGCAAAACTGCTCAAAACCCCCTTCACAAAAAGACCCATGAAGCCAAACTCAGGAAAATCAAACAGAAAGGACTTACCAAAAAGTGGGTACACGTCAAAGCACACTGTTTCCCCTGCCCTCGCTCTCCAAAAGCAAGCAAAAACTGCCCAGAATACTCCAACTTAAGAGCGCCATGTGGGAGTGAGTGGCCAACAAGAACAAGGGGGACCAATAAAGGCAAAACAACAAAATGGTGTCAGGACACCAATCAGCACAATACTCTAGCCTGAGGTGAGAAGGAGGAGTGTGGGAGTGTGTCCAACAAGAACAAGGGGGACCAATGAAGGCAAAATAAGAAAATGGTGTCAGGACACCAATCAGCACAATACTCCAGCCTGAGGTGAGAAGGAGGAGTGTGGGAATGTGTCCTCCAGAATACTTCTACTTAAGAGGGCCATGTGGGAGCAAGTGGCCAACAAGAACAAGGGGGACCAAAAAACGCAAAACAACAAAATGGTGCCAGGACACCAATCAGCACAATACTCCAGCCTGAGGGGAGAAGGAGGAGTGTGGGAGTGTGTCCAACAAGAACAAGGGGGACCAATAAAGGCAAAACAACAAAATGGTGCCAGGACACCAATCAGCACAATACTCCAGCCTGAGGGGAGAAGGAGGAGTGTGGGAGAGTGTCCTCCAGAATACTCCTACTTAAGAGGGCCATGTGGGAGCAAGTGGCCAACAAGAAAAAGGGGGACCAATAAAGGCAAAACAACAAAATGGTGCCAGGACACCAGTCAGCACAATACTCCAGCCTGAGGGAATAAGGAAGAGTGTGTCCAACAAGAACAAGGGGGACCAATAAAGGCAAAACAACAAAATGGTGCCAGGACAGCAATCAGCACAATACTCCAGCCTGAGGGGAGAAGGAGGAGTGTGGGAGTGTGTCCAACAAGAACAAGGGGGACCAATAAAGGCAAAACAAGAAAATGGTGTCAGGACACCAATCAGCACAATACTCCAGCCTGAGGGGAGAAGGAGGAGTGTGGGAGAGTGTCCTCCAGAATACTCCTACTTAAGAGGGCCATGTGGGAGTAACTGGCCAACAAGAACAAGGGGGAACAATAAAGTTAAAACAAAATGGTGCCAGGACACCAATCAGCACAATACTCCAGCCTGAGGGGAGAAGGAGGAGTGTGTCCTCCAGAATACTCCTACTTAAGAGGACCATGTGGGAGTAACTGGCCAACAAGAACAAGGGGGACCAATAAAGGCAAAACAAAAAATTGGTGGCAGGACACCAGTCAGCAGAATACTCCAGCCTGAGGGGAGAAGGAGGACTGTGGGAGTGTGTCCTCCTGCGTCCCCCTCCCCACTTCCGGTTGCATAATTTCCAGCGCCATCACGTGCTTTCGTGACATCATATCTGGCCTGGCCATGTAAGCGTCAGCAGATGCAGGCTTCCCAAGGGAATCGCCTTGCACCACCCAGCAAGTGAAAGGACATGGGACAAAATAACAATACCACAGTCCTTACAGTCTTATCAGGGAAGAAAAAAGAATCCCCTACTCCAGTCTCAACTGAGTGAGTGAGTGAGTGCAGGGTCTACGTATGCCGGGCACTCTCAAAGAGAACCAGAAACTGAGAATTTTTGAAGAGTCAATAATCGAAGAGTGACGACAAGGCTTGGAGCAGTTCATAAACAAGCTCGCAGGACACCAGCTCGCCCAGAATGAGCATTGCCACCATATGTTCTTACAGGACTCTCAGGACAGGATTGGTGGTCCACCCTTTTATGGATCACTGACCAAAGCCAATGTGCAGTAGGATAAACCAAATGTAAGCATGGTTGGCCCCAAACTTCTACTGCAAACATACAATGGTTGGGCATGAAGCTGGCTACCAATTCTCTAAAGAGACTGCAAATATTGTGCCCAGGATGGCCGGCAGCAGGGGAAATACCTTGTCCGAAGCCCCTTTAATAGGCTGCTTCAATTAGAAAGCTATTCTCTGTATAATTAGAGAATTGTCAGATTTCAGTGATGTCAAAGGGGGAGGGGGACAATCAAACTAACCCAGGTTATTTGATGAAGTTTGGAAGGACATCCAGACAGCTGGCACTGACAGGTAGGAAGTAATTAGATATTCTGCATTTCTAACATTTTAACTATTATTAGTACAGGAGTCTAGTTGAACTAAACCTGTCTGGTTTTAATGTAATAATGCATATTAATGAGGTAGGCTTTAACACAAGTCAATCCAGACACATGGTGAAATTATATGAATCACACAGCAATTAGGCTGAACGTAGGAATAGAATGCTATTTTAGTCTCAGCCCCTATTATCGATACCAATCCTATTAAACCTCCCAGTTAAAACCGTGATTTGCAAAAGGATTTTATTTTCTTCTTCTTTTTTTTTCTTTTGCCTCTGCAGAAATCCTGCTGTGATAACACCATAATTACTTCAGAAGTCTGCATTTTTATATATAGTAAGAAGGTTAAAGAGACCCCCTGTATGTGGATCCCCAGTGAAACCTTAGAGAACAATCCTTAAAGCCTAACTCCATGTTTAATGTTCCTTGTTTGTGCCAAACTATTTGTTGCACTTGCTGGGAGGTTTGCCTCCTCCATTCATGGAACTCTTTTCATTTGCAGCACCCGCCTACATAGCTAGGGGGAGCTAGTTTCCAATTGTGAGTCAGAGGCTGAGTAGCAGCCTGTGGTGTTAGTCAAAGGGAGGTCAAATTCGGGTGTCAGGGCAGGGGCTGTGGAACGGACAGGTAGGCCTAGTGGCAGGGTAACGCACTGGCTGACGACAACCACCACCAACAGACCGAAGTCCCTCAGGGCGCGGAGTCTAAGTCCCAGGCTGCCCTTCACCAGGGCCCCTGATGGTGGGGATGGACTTGATGCAGCCAGGAACCAGGTCGCGGCCCCCGAGACACCCCGGCTGCGGTAATGGCCGCCGCCAATGGCGTGTAGCTGGTAAGAATGACAATAGCGTAGTCAGGCAGGCCGGGTCGACAACAACGGGACAAAATGGTACAGAACAGTAGACAGAGAATCACAGGTCACGGGCCGGGTTCAGCAACAGACGGTCAGATCGAAGGAAAACACAGAGAATGGTCTTAGTCACAAGCCGAGTCAGATACCAGAAGAGTCACAAGAGTATACACAGAGCTGTAGCAAGACAAAGACACAAGACACAAGTGCAAAGAGCATGTGCGGATCACAGGCTTATATGTACTCAGCCACACCCCTCTGGGGGATGGACCTCCGAGACCTGAAGGCATAAAAGATTCCCACCATGCTCAGCAGAAATCCAAGATGGATGCCAGCACATGGAGTAACATAACCTCTGGGAAAAGGTAGGACCTTGACATCGGGTCAGAGCTGAGAGGCTCTGCAGGCCAGTTCCCTGGTACCTCCCCCTGCTCTAGAAACTTGGAGAAGATTCTAGAAGCAGTGGATGGGGGTGAGGAGGGGCTGGCCTGCACACTTGGAGGAACTTGGCCAATCTCCAAACAGGAGGCTTGGCATGGGGCAAGGGCAAGCTTAAAATGTGACATAGCCTGCTTAGCAGCAGGAGAGTTTAGGTGGAAGATGTCAGAGGCTAGAGAGCAGGAGCCTAGGAGGGGGACAGGGATGTGAAGGGGCTCGCCTACAGGCAGGGAAGCTGGAGAAGAGGAAAGCTCAGGACCTCATCAGCCCCCAGAGTGAGGACCATCTGTCAAGCAGGGAAGGAGAGGCCCAGCAGAAGGCTTGAGAGCAGCCACCAACCCATCAGCTCACAGACAGAGAACTGAGCGAGTAGACCTACACTCCCTGGGCCAGCCAGAAAGGGGAAGGAGCACTCTAGTGGTAAACTGGATTAGCTTGCTACCCGGATCTGCCTTCCATTTAAAGTGACAGGCACTGGATCCACTGCCCAGGGGTTCACTCAGTACAGATAGATAAAGGAGTATTTGGGGTCTGGGGTGGCACATCAGGGGATGCTGGCTAACCTCTATGTGGAAAATGCGTGTCGCCTGGCTGTGCAGGACTATAGGGGGACCCAAAACTCAGTGGCTCCTAAGGAGGCAGTGCTACACATTGGTGAAAGCAATAATACAGCTTTTATGAATGGAGGTGGGGTGGAAAGGATGGGCAGAGTCGGCACTCTTGACAAGTGCTTACAGTCAGGGGTATATTTACCACAAGGCAAACAAGGCATTTGCCTAGGGTGGCATTTTTCAGGGGGGCAGCACTGCCCCTTGAAAGAAGGAATGGAAGAAGGGACACAGCAGCATGGGGACCTGGTGTGTTCTGAGAGATGCTGAGGGTTTCATGACGGTTTATGCACAGCCCGGCTCTCGTTCCTGGAGATGTCCGGAGCTATGAAGGTGAATGTCTTTCTCTCTCTCACCATGGGGATGGTGGCTGGTGTATGGGGGCAATGGTGGTGGAAGGCTCGGGTGGAGGGCAGGGGTGCTCTTGGTCAATGTCAGGCTCCTTATGCCGAGGGGGGGAGGGTTGGGGGTGCCAATTTTTGTGTTGCCTAAGGCACCACAAAACCTAAATACACCACTGCCTACAATAGATAATAACCCTCACAGCACCAAACGCTTACCCCAGCGGGAGTATGGGAAGGTGGGGCAGAGGACCGTGGATTTCAAGAAACCAGCCACCAGCACAAGGGACACTCCTAATTGAAGGTAAGTACTGTCCATTGTGCTTATTAAAAAAAAAGTTAACTTGAAAGTGGAGGTTTAGGTAATTTTACAAGTCTATATTATCACATTCCTGGCATGGTATACACAGCAACAGTATAATTTTTCAGAAAATGTCTCCTTTTCTCATTAAAGCGACATATTTGAACTCAAGTCCAGTGACTTTTCCAGGCTCTGCTGCAGGCAGGAGGAAGCATTTTCCCAGTCTTCCCCCATTGATCAGACTGCAACATTGTAACTTTGTAGTGAGTCACAGGGTGAAAGGCTGGAGCAGGGGCTGATCTGTGTCAGAATTATACAGGCAAGAGGATTTACATGACCGTGTCACCTCTGAGCTATCATCTCACTTCACAAAGTGTTTTTTACAACCATAATCGCTGAGCTCAAAACTCTCATCTTCTACCCCTGACTCAGTGCCTTGAGCAGAAGAAAAAACAGAGCTTGAGACCAAATTTAAACATTCCCTGCAATGCCCTTAGGTTTATTACACCTACAGTTTCATCTTCTATGAAACACTTTGCTAATCCAGAATCGTCTCCTGGGAGCAATATTCTTAATTACAATACTATAATTTGTCATATGTATTATTGTAAAGCCCTCTTACCAGGGGCGGACTGACAACTCATGGGGCCTCTGGGCAATAGGGGATCATGGGGCCCCTGTGTCCTTGGCCAAACTCAAAAAAGCCTATGAAAAAGGTACCAGGGGCATCTCATGGGGCCCCCTACTGACCCCGGGCCCTCGGGCAGTGCCGAGTTTCCAAATGGTCAGTCCGCCCCTGCCTCTTACCTTGAATTGACATAAGAAAGATATGATTAGATATACAGGCATGGCTAATCTAATACAATTTATTGGCCAAAGTATGTGGAACTCTCACCAAATGTTTGATTTCAGGTGTTTCTAGTGAAGGATATTGTTAATACTACGGCATACAAATACATTTTAGACAATTGTGCTCTTCCAACCTTGTGGTGACAGTTTGGTGAAGGCCTTTTTCTGTTCCAGCAGGACTGTGCTTCTGTGTACAAAGCCAGCTTTATAAATACATGGTTTGGACCAGCTCCATAATGACATGGTTTGACCAATTTGGACATTCCATAAAGACATGGTTTGACCAGTTTAGACCAGCTCCAAAAAGGCATAGTTTGACTAGCTAAATAAAGGCATGGTTTGACCAGTTCCATAAACACATAGTTTGACCAGTTGGACCAGCTGCATAAAGACATGGTTTGACCAGATTGGATCAGTTCCATAAAGCCATGGTAGGACCCGTATGAACCAGCTTCATAAAGAAAATGGTATGACCAGTTTGTACCAGGTCCATATTGACATGGTTTGACCAATTTGGATTGGATCAGTTCCATAAAGATGTTATAGGAACCGTTTGGACCAGCTTCAAAAAGAACATGGTATGACCAGTTCCATAATGGCATGATTTGTCCAATTTGGACCAGCTTCAAAAAGAACATGGTATGACCAGTTCCATAAAGACATGGTTTGACCAGTTGGACCAGCTGCATAAAGACATGATTTGACCAGTTTGAATCGTTTCCATAAAGACATGGTAAGACCCGTTTAGACCAGTTCCATAAAGACATGGTTTGGCCAATCTGGACCAGCTCCATAAACACATCGTTTGACAAGTTGGACCAGCTACATAAAGACATTGTTTAATCTCCCTAGCGGTATGATTATGTCGCCAAGTTTGCACATCGCTGAGCAAAGTCGAAAAATCGTTTTCAGTGTCTGATGAGGAATTTCCCCCACGGATCATTATCACTCAATTCTGCAAGTGGTTCTGATTTACTATCGCTGTTCTCTAGCCGGTCTAAAACCGCGTCTGACCTAAAGGGACGCTTTTTGGACGCCATGGACGTTTCTCAGTTTCCAGGCAGAAAGAACAGTAAAAATGCAGGCAGGGCGCCGGACAAAGCACTCGGGACAAAATGTATGTGAAATGGTTTGATACAGGAATGTTATACTATGTGATTTTAGTGTATTTAGTGAATGTCACTTTTTCACATTTTTTAATTTCCCGCTAGTTCCGTCCCCCGTACGTCCCGACGTCGCAGGGAACGGAAATTGGAAGACAGATGCCGGCATCCACCGGAGGAAATTACAGGGGACCAGGGGCGGACTGACCATTTGGAAACTCGGGCACTGCCCGAGGGCCTGGGGTCAGTAGGGGGCCCCATGAGATGCCCCTGGTACCTTTTTCATACGCATTTTTGAATTTGCGCAAGGACACAGGGGCCCCATGATCCCCTATTGCCCAGGGGCCCCATGAGTTGTCAGTCCGCCCCTGCAGGGGACACTGCAGGAGGGACATCGCGGGAGCTCAGGACAAGGTAAGAGAAGAACAGATCCCGGAGCAGCGCTGCAGTGTATTCCCGAGTGTAGCTCGGGGTTACCGCTTGTGGTGCTGAAACTTTACCCCGAGCTACACTCGGGAATACCACCAGGGGGGTTAAAAAGTTATTTTAGTATTTAGATTGCTATAGACTCCCCTTTTTTTATAGACCGTATCTAGAGTACAGCTTACAGCATGTAACATCCCTTATTCTGGGATAATTGGTCTGCGTGGCTCGTCCCCTTCAAAACCAATTTTGGTTTACATCAGGCAGAGTACTAAAGTTTGGGAGAGTATATTCCCCTTTAATTCGTTTTTCCAGCATAGAGAATGGCACAGAACAGTTTTTAACCACTTGAGCTCCAGAGGATTTACCCCCCTTAATGACCACGCCTCTTTTTGCTACTCAGCGCTGCACTAATTCAACTGATAATTGCGCGGTCATGCAATGCTGCACCCAAACGAAATTTACGTCCTTTTTTTCACACAAATAGAGCTTTCTTTCGGTGTAATTTGATCACCTGTGCGCTTTTTATTTTTCACGCTATAAACAAAAAAAGGCCAAAAATGTTGAAGAAAAACAATATTTTTTACTTTCAGCTATAAAAAATATATAGTAAACTCAAAGTTGGTTATAAATTTAGGCCAAAATGTATTCTGCTCCATGTTTTTGGTAAAAAAAATCCCAACAAGTGTATATTGATTGCTTTGTGTGAAGTTATAGCGTCTACAAACTATGGTATAAATACTGCAATTTACGCCATTTTTCTGCTATACAGCGCTGCGCTAGTTTAACGGACAATTGCGCGGTCATGCAATACGGTACATAAATGAAATTTACATTCTTTTTTCCCCCACAAATTGAGCTTTCTTTCGGTGGTATTTGATCGCCTGTGCGGTTTTTATTTTTTGCGCTATAAAAAAAAGGCTGACAATTTTGAGGAAAAAAAAACAATATTTTGGACTTTTTGCTATAAAACATGTCCAGTAAAAAAAAATGCAAAAATCTAATTTAGTCATAAATTTCTGCCAAAATGCATTCTGCGACATGTCTTTGCTGAAAAAAAAACCCAATACGTGTAAATTAATTGGTTTACGTGAAAGTTATAGCGTTTACAAATGGCGGGAAAGATACTGGGATTTTTAGGTTTTTTTTTATACTAATAATGGCGGCAATCAGCGACTTATGGAGGCAATCAGGGACTTATGGCAGCGACCAGCGACTTTTGGCGGGACTGCGGCGGACATTCTGACATTGGGGGGTACTGACTTGGGGTCACTGACATCCCCAAAAACACTAATACAGTGATCACTGCAAAAAAAAAAAACCACTGACACTGTACTAATGGCACTGGGGAGGAAGGGGTTAACTTTATTTTGCAGGGAAGGGTTATAGGAGTGAGGGGAGTGTTTTACTAGGGGGCGGGGGTGTGTGCTGGACGGGACAAGGCTGATCGAGAAAGAGAAACTGTTCTTTCTCGATCAGCTCATCCTCGAGCTGACAGGGAAGTGACGGACAGCACAGCTACTGCAGCTGTGCCGTCTGTCACTGTTTGCCGCCAATCGCCGGGAAATAGCCGCTAAGGACCGGCTGTGACCCGGCGACTCACATCTGCGGCGGTGACCGGCGGGACAGATAGGGCGGTGGCGTGCCTCGCGCACGCCCCCTATCTGTTTACAAAACACACGTTTTAAAACGTGGTTTTGCCTGCGAGTGCCGCCCTGCCGCCGTATATCTACAGTGGTTAAGCTGTATGTAGAATTCAGCTCAAAGTATGCAAACCTGACAGAATGTACGACTCCCGTTGGGAATATACTGTGTTGGTTTACATCTTTTTAATATTCTGTTAAGATTTAGGCATTATTGGTCAGCGGGTGGGGGGGGTGTTCCCCTTTAAGAACCCCATTGCTGTATTTTATGCACTAAATTTACTTTATGATTTTAATTTTAAGTTTCGTTTGCTATCCCAAGTATATCCGGCATACGTACGCTGTATTCAGCAATGTTGCAGGTAATTATGGATAGGTTCGGGCAGGTAATTAAGTGACACAGCTGCAGCAAATGATTTAATCACTGCTGCGTATAAATACCATCTCCAAAATGGCAGATCTTGCACTTCCTGATGACGATCCATTAATCGAAACCGGTCGAGGTTTGAAGACGCAACTTCTGCTGACGTCATTTCCACCCTTTGGTACGCACGCTGGGACGCGGCGGCCATCTTGGTTCCTATTCATAGGCAGCAAGGCTGAATACACGGAGTGGCAGGTTATGGGCACTTTGCTTGTGAGTTTTATTCGTATCATTTCTCCCCATCATTAAAGGTTTTTATGGTTTTACACAATGGGATGTTTGCTTTTGTTTCTGTTCACATCCTGAAACTCGGTTTACTGCCTGGGAGGAGAGGAGAACGTTTAAAAAGGCTCTTTTGAAATTACACTGTCATTTATATCCACGCTGGTCATCATCCTATTGGTTACTATTGGCCAGATCGCATGATTCCCAGGAATGAATATTGGTGCCGTTCTTGCCATCATGCATTGGACTAGTCCCAAACCAGGGGATTAAGACCAACCTAGAGATAGGTGGTCCATGGCTAACGGTGAGTGCACATCCATGTGGGACACCGATGGAGCACAGAGGAGCACCTGTCAGTTTTGCACAAAGTTCACCAATTAGTATTCAACACATGGGCACTTTATTTTTCAGAATTGGGACTGAATGTTAGAATTATTCACTTTGCATACATGAAGCATTATTACTTATCTATTACCGTATTTTTCGCTCCAAAAGACACACCTGACCATAAGACGCACCTAAGTTTTAGAGGAGAAAAACAAGAAAAAAAAATATTCTGAACCAATGGACTGCAGACATAGTACAGGAGATGACCAGAGACTGTGGACATAGTACAGGAGATGACCAGAGACTGCGGACACAGTACAGGAGATGACCAGAGACTGCGGACATAGTACAGGAGATGGCCAGAGACTGCAGACATAGTACAGGAGATGACCAGAGACTGCGGACACAGTACAGGAGATGACCAGAGACTGTGGACATAGTACAGGAGATGACCAGAGACTTCAGACACAGTACAGGAGATGACCAGAGACTGTGGACATAGTACAGGAGATGACCAGAGACTGCGGACAGTACAGGAGATGACCAGAGACTGCGGACACGGTACAGGAGATGACCAGAGACTGCGGACACGGTACAGGAGATGACCAGAGACTGTGGACACGGTACAGGAGATGACCAGAAACTGCGGACACGGTACAGGAGATGACCAGAGACTGCGGACATAGTACAGGAGATGACCAGAGACTGCGGACACGTTACAGGAGATGACCAGAGACTGCGGACACGGTACAGGAGATGACCAGAGACTGCGGACACGGTACAGGAGATGACCAGAGACTGCGGACACGGTACAGGAGATGACCAGAGACTGCGGACACGGTACAGTAGATGACCAGAGACTGCGGACATAGTACAGGAGATGACCAGAGACTGCGGCCATAGTACAGGAGATGGACCAGAGACTGCGGACACAGTACAGGAGATGACCAGAGACTGCGGACATAGTACAGGAGATGGACCAGAGACTGCGGACCTAGTACAGGAGATGACCAGAGACTGCGGATATAGTACAGGGGATGACCAGAGACTGCGGACAGTACAGATGACCAGAGACTGTCGACAGTACAGATGACCAGAGACTGCAGACAGTACAGGAGATGACCAGAGACTGCGGACATAGTACAGGAGATGACCAGAGACTGCGGACACAGTACAGGAGATGACCAGAGACTGCAGACAGTACAGGGGATGACCAGAGACTGTAGACAGTACAGGGGATGACCAGACACTGTGGACCTTTAGGGAGGGAGGGGGAGCGGGTACCTGAATATGACAGGTACCTGCTCCCACTTTCGCAAAGTTCTCCTTCCTATACTGTGGGCACCCGACTTTGACAGCCGGGTGCCCACTGTACATGCGCAAGAAGCGCTGCACTTTGTGAATGGCCATGACATGTGTCCCAGAAGACACCGGACCATTCACAAAGCACAGCGCTTCTCGCGCATGCGCAGTGGGCACCCGGCTGTCACAGATGCCGGCGCGGGAAGAAGCCGGCGCGGGAAGACTACAGCGCTGGACCGAGGAACAGGTAAGTTCCTGCCGCAGAGAACAGCTGAGCGGCCGGCCCGTTATTCTGACATGGTGGTGGCAGAAATACCGGACCGGCCGTTTTATATTCACTCCATAAGACGCACTGACATTTTCCCCCTTTTTTTGGGGGGAAAAAAGTGCGTCTTATGGAGCGAAAAATACAGTAATTTATGCACGGTCCATAAAGATATAGTTTGACCAGTTTGGACCAGTTCCATAAACACATCATTTGACCAGTTGGAACAGCTGCATAAAGACATGGTTTGACCAGATTGGATCAGTTCCATAAAAACATCGTAGGACCCGTTTGGACCAGCTTCATAAAGAACATGATATGACCAGTTTTGACCATCTCCATAATGGCATGGTTTAACCAATGTGGACCAGCTGCATAAAGACATGGTTTGACCAGATTGGATCAGTTCCATAAAGACATGGTAGGACCCGTTTGGACCAGCTTCATAAAGAACATGATATGACCAGTTTGGACCAGCTCCATAATGAAATGATTTGGCCAATGTGGACCAGCTGCATAAAGACATGGTTTGACCAGTTTGGACCAGTTCCATAAACAAATTGTTTGACAAGTTGGACCAGCTGCATAAAGACATTGTTTTACCAGTTTGGTGTGGAGGAACTCTAATGTCCTGTACAGAGCCCTGACTTCAACCCTACTGAACACTTTTGAAATGAATTGAAATGCTGATTGGGAGCCTGGTCTTCTCATCCAACATCAGTACCTGACCTCATAAATGGGCACAAATTCCCTGAGACACCCTCCAAAATCTTGTGGAAAGTCTTCTCAGAAGAATGAGGGCTTTTCTAGACGGGTGGAACCACTTCACATGGTTTGACCAGTTTGGTGTGGAGGAACTCAAATGTCCTGCAAAGAGCTCTGACTTTAATCCCACTGAACACCTTTGGGATAAATTGGAAGGCAGACAGTGAGCCAGGTGTTCTCATCCAAAAGTGGGTACACATTCCCACAGATACCCTTCAGAGTCTTGTGGAAAATTTTCCTAGATGAGTAGAGGATGTTATAGCCACAAAGGAGGGAAAACTCCATATTAATGGTCATGGTTTTGGAATGGGAGCTCTAACAATCTCCTACAGGTGTGATGGACAGATGCCTACAATGTTTTGCCATATAGTGCATCTAAAGAATAGAAGCAGCTAATGGTCTTCAACAAAGTTTGTAAAAATCATCACTATAATGTAACTGTAGTTTCACTTTACGAAATGGATCTCTGTTATGAAAAGTTACTGTTTTAAGTTCAGCCAATTATTTTACTACCTTCCCTGCAATGGGAGAAACTTTGCCACTAAACCAAATCAATCGAAAAATATCTTACTAATTAAAAGAAAAGTTTGTGCCGTAAAAGAGCAAAGAAAAATCTTACTCCAATATAGGAGCTCAATCTTTCTCTCCTGTTATGGGCTCACTCAACTCTAGGAGCTAGACCTACATTTCATTTTGTTACATTTCTACACAATACTTGTAAAAAAAAACAAAAAACGTTATTCCCTCCACAGAAGGTATCCAAGCCTTATAAACCTCCCCAGCTGTGACCTCATGAATGGGCACAAATTCCCAGAGACACCCTCCAAAATTTGGACCAGTTCCATAAACACGTTGTTTGACCAGTTGGACCAGCTGCATAAAGTTTGGTGTGGAGGAACTCTAATGGCCTGTACAGAGCCCTGACTTCAACCCTACCGAACACTTTTGAAATAAATTGAAATGCTGATTGTGACCCGGGTCTTCTCATCCAACATCAGGACCTGACCCTCCAAAATCTTGCGGAAAGTCTTTTCAGAAGAATGAGGGCTTTTATAAGAAGATGGAACCACTTCATATGGTTTGACCAATTTGGTGTGGAGGAACTCAAGTGTCCTGCAAAGAGCTCTGACTTTAATCCTACTGAACACCTTTGGGATGAATTGGAAGGCCAACAGTGGGCCAGGTCTTTTCATCCAACATCAGTACCTGACCTCACAAACGTGGGTACAAATTCCCACAGACACCCTCCAGAGTCTTGTGGAAAGTTTTCCTTTCATTACATTTCTATACAATACTTGTAAAAAAAAAACATGGTCCCCTCCACAGAAGGAATCCAAGCGTTATAAATCTCCCCGGCTGTGACCTCATAAATGGGCACCAATTCCCACCCTAGAAAATGTTGTGGAAAGTCTTCTGAGAAGAATGAGGGCTTTTTTAGATGGGTGGAACCACTTCACATGGTTTGACCAGTTTGGTGTGGAGGAACTCAAGTGTCCTCCAAAGAGCTGTGACTTTATTCCTACTGAACACCTTTGGGATGAATTGGAAGGCCAACAGTGAGCAAGGTCTTCTCGTCCCACATCAGTAGACATGGTAGAACCCGTTTGGACCAGTTCCATAAAGAACATGGTATGACCAGTTTGGACCAGCTCCATAATGAAATGGTTTGGCCAATGTGGAGCAGCTGCATAAAGACATGGTTTGACCAGTTTGGACCAGTTCCATAAACATTGTTTGACAAGTTGGACCAGCTGCATAAAGACATTGTTTGACCAGTTTGGTGTGGAGGAACTCTAGTGTCCTGTACAGAGCCCTGACTTTAACCCTACTGAACACTTTTGAAATGAATTGAAATGCTGATTGTGAGCCGGGTCTTCTCATCCAACATCAGTACCTGACCTCATAAATGGGCACAAATTCACAGAGATACCCTCCAAAATTTTGTGGAAAGTCTTCCCAGAAGAATGAGGGCTTTTATAGATGGGTGGAACCACTTCACATGATTTGACCAGCTTGGTGTGGAGGAAAAAACGTCCCACGTGCGTGAGGGCTAATGGCTGTGACTTGCAGTTTTCAGCATTCACTGATAAGAAGGTATACAGAAAATTTCAGAATTAGAATCAAGTCAAACTAGAGCAGGGTTAAAAATGTGGGCTTGCATGGCAGGCCCACATGTGCACACACATGGATCCCAGTCCCTGAACACATGTATGTATTGTCCAGTGGCGGACTGACCATTCAAGCACTCGGGCACTGCCCAAGGGCCAAGGGTCAATAGGGGGCCCCATGAGATGCCCCTAGTACCTTTCATAGGTTTTTTTGGGTGTGGTTTGAGTGTGGGTGAGTAAAAAGGGGCCCCATGATCCCCCATTGCCCGGGGACCCCATGAGTTCTCAGTCCGCCCCTGGTATTGTTGCAATGAGTATGGTGCTGCTTACATGGGCTCTGAGAACAGGGGACCCAAGGAAGTGGCTTCTTCGGGGGCAAGCACTACATAGACATTTGGCTGCAACAAAATCCGGTTTGTAAAATAATAAACCTTTCTAATGTCAGTGAAAATATTTCAGAAAAAAGTCCAAAAATTCCAAACAATTATTCTTCCAAGTTCTGATCATAATCCCAGAGTATTTCCAAGAATGACGTATACCTCCAAAGGAAAAAAAACAAGTGTATTATCCTCAGTATTTTTTTTTCCTTTGGAGGAAATACACTAGTTTTTTTTCCTTTGGAGGTATACGTCATTCTTGGAAATACTCTGGGATTATGATCAGAACTTGGATGAATAATTGTTTGGAATTTTTGGACTTTTTTTTTAAATATTTTCACTGACACTAGAAAAGTTTATTATTTATGATTTTGGACTTTCAAGGGTGAAAGCTGGACTTTTTAAGTGTCAATATATAGGGTAATACAGTTGCAAGAAAAAGTATGTGAACCCCTTGGGATTACGTGGAGTTTTGCATGAATTGGGCATAAAATGTGCTCTGAACGTCATCTAAGTTACAACAATAGAAGAACACAGTCTGCTGAACATAATACTACACAAACATTAGATGTTGCCATGGTTTAATTGCACATAACATGTAAACATTCACAGTGCAGGGAGGAAAAAGTATGTGAACCTTTGGACTTAATAACTGGTTGACCCTCCTTCGGCAGCAATAACCTCAACCAAACGTTTCCTGTAGTTGCAGATCAGACCTGCACAATGATCTGGAGTCATTTTGGACCATTCCTCTTCACAAAACTGTTTCAGTGTAGCAATATTCTTGGGATGTTTGGTGTGAATCGCTCTCTTTAGGTCATGCCACAGCATTTCAATGGGGTTGAGGTCAGGACTCTGACTGGGCCACTCCAGAAGGCGTATTCTGTGCTGTTGCAGCCATTGTTTTGTTGAATTACTTGTATGCTTTGGGTCATTGTCCTGTTGCATCACCCATCCTCTGCGAAGCTTCAGTTGGCGGACAGATGGTCGTACGTTTTCCTGCAAAATGTCTTGATACACTCTGGAATTCATTTTCCCATCAATGACAACAATCCATCCAGGCCCTGAGGCAGCAAAGCAGCCCCAAACCATGATGCTCCCTCCGCCATGTTTCACAGTGGGGATGAGGTTTTGATGTTGGTGTGCTGTGCCTTTTTTTCTCCACACATAGTGTTGTGTGTTCTTCCCAAACAACTCAATCTTGGTTTCATCTGTCCACAGTATATTTTGCCAGTAGTGCTGTGGAACATCCAGGTGCTCTTTTGCAAACTTCAAACGTGCTGCAATATTCTTTTTGGACAGCAATGGCTTCCTCCGTGGTGTCCTCCCATGTACTCCATTCTTGTTTCATGTTTTCCTTATTGTAGATGTGTCAACAAAAATGTTAGCATGTGCCAGAGATTTCTGTAGGTCTTTAGCTGACACTCTGGGATTCTTCTTTACCTCATGCAGCATTCTGCGCTGTGCTCTTGCAGTCATTTTTACAGGACGACCACGCCCAGGGAGAGTAGCAACAGTGCTAAACTTTCTCCATTTGCAGACAGTGTGTCTTACCGTGGACACATGAACATCAAGGCTTTCGGAGATACTTTTGTAACCCTTTCCAGCTTCATGCAAGTCAACAATTCTTGATCGTAGGTCTTCTGATAGCTCTTTTCTGCGAGGCATGGTCCACATCAGACAGTGCTTCTTGAAACCAGTAAACCCAAAACAGGTGTGTGTTTTTTAAGGGCAGGACAGCTGTCAGCAACACATCCAATATCATCACCCTGATTGGAGTCAAGGTTGGCTCACTCCTGGCTCCAATTAGCTCTGGGAGAAGTCATTAAGCTAGGGCTTCACATACTTTTTCCTCCCTGCACTGTGAATGTTTACATGTTATGTGCAATTAAACCATGGCAACATCTAATGTTTGTGTAGTATTATGTTCAGCAGACTGTGTTCTTCTATTGTTGTGACTTAGATGACATTCAGAGCACATTTTATGCCCAATTCATGCAAAACTCCATGTAATCCCAAGGGGTTCACATACTTTTTCTTGCAACTGTATATCACAGTTTATTATAGATATAATTCTGGATACCGAATTTTATATCACAGACAAATCCGGTTTGGCCTTCAAACTCGTTCCTCCCTGTGCCTTCACACTCTCATCACCTTCAGTAGTGTTGGGCAGGAGGTGCAAGAGGAGCTCCTTCATCTACTTGGCCTCCACCAGGTACGTGATCATTCCCTGGGGAGGTTTTATAAATAAGAGGATCCAGGGCTGAGACAAGGGGTGGGCAGAAGGGCCGGTTGCCCTGGGCACAATGGCTTATTGCAATAATAGGGCATTACAGGGCATACATTCCCCTAAGCTTCCACATCATGATGGGTGGTGGAAGGGGGTGACGAGGAGGCTCAGTTTAACATCCTTGCCCTGGGCACTGGATGACCTTGTCCTGGTACCGAGCAAAGCCCATAAAAACTATTTCTCATGAAAGAGATAAAAACAAGCAGAGAAATGTTGAAATAGGCTCCATTGTCTCCATTTCTCTAGCGCGTGTACCTTCCTTCCACCACAGAAGCCCAATGCAGATTCCTGGAAAGTTTTCTAGTTTACGGCCAGGTTCCAGCAATAAATATTACTTGCAAACCCAACTGAAGACATTTGCAGTTAAACTGCATCAATATTTAATTGGGATGGAAATAGAAGAGAATAATTTCCAGCCGCACATTAGCCGAGGGAAGATTTGATGCACGGGAGGACTGCCAGCCCTGCGTGTTATGTATTGGGTTCCCCAAGGACCTTTGTGTGTGTGAGGTCAGCTCAGGGATGCAATGTTCTGCAGCAAAAAAATAATATATATATATATATATATATATATATATGAAAAACTCCCATTTATTGCATCTGTATTGCATTTTACTGACACTTTTAGAGGCACACATCTGGAACAGGTACTTATAGGTACCTCCTATTCAGTGCCGCAGAAAACTGATGCCATTCATAGCCAACAAAGACAAGAGTTAGAACTGCATGAAATGTAATATATTTTATGCAAAGCCTTCAAACACATTGACCTTAAATCAGTAGTTAACCACGAAAAAAAATTCAAAGAAATTTTCTCCCATGCAAGCTAAGAGGATAGTGTGCTAGTATGGATCGCATCGCATCGCATACTAGCACATTATGAATGACTTACCCGAAAACGAAGCCCTCTAGTGGACCTCTGTCATGGCTTCCCGAGGCTTCCATCTTCACCCAGTCTTCCTTCCGGGTTCACGTTCACGTTTGGTTGGCCGGACCACAATGTCGTCACTCCCGTGCATGCGTGAAGGGAGTGTTGCCCATGGCACGGCTCTCTCAATGGACGGCACACCATCCATTGAGAGCGCAGTGTGCTTGTGCGGGTGACATCACCGACGCTTCTAGAGTGAACATCTCCTAAATGGTGCACGTTTAGGAGATATTTACAGTACCTACAGGCAGGGCTGCTGTTAGAAACCACGGGGCCTCATACACCCAACCTGACAGGGCCCCCTTCTGAAAAACAATTTTTTTTTTACTATGCTTCAGTTCTGAATGAACACAGTGAGTGATCAATACTGATCACCCATTGTGTTCATTCAGGGAAAGAACAGGCTGGTTAATGTGACATATTTATCGGACCCTTCCCCCACTCTGTATCCTGAAGGATTCTATTGTGTGCTTGCAGCAGCCGGTGGGAAGGAGAGGAGGGAAGCTGGCACTGTGGGGGCGGGGGGGACCAGGCATCTGGGTGAATCAGATGGGCACAGGGAGGGTGATTGGCATGGTGGGTGTGTGTGGGGGGGGGAAATACTGGAAACCGATCCCCTGTATGGCTCTTTCCGCAGATTGGTTCAGTAATTGTCCCCCCCACACACACACACACACACACACACCATTCCAATGACCCTCTGTGCCCACATCCAATTCACCCATCTGCCTCGGTCCCCTGCTGGCCTGGGCACCATACAGGAGGACAGGTGGTACCCCCTTATCCATGGCCCTGCCAGGTAAGCCTTATTGAAGACTTACCCAGGGTCGGACTGACCATTTGGAAACTCGGGCACTGCCTGAGGGCCCGGGGTCAGTAGGGGGCCCCATGAGATGCCCCTGGTACCTTTTTCATAGGCCTTTTTGAGTTTGGGCAAGGACACAGGGGCCCCATGATCCCCTGTTGCCCGGGGGCCCCATGAGTTGTCAGTCCGACCTTGGACTTACCTGTAGATAAAATATGAAAGAAGGAGTTTGCTTACACTTTAACTATTGTTTCAGTGTCTCTTCTTGCCTTGGCCAACAAGATTCCATATACCCCAGAGTTCTAGATCCTCTGGGTGAGGTGTTGTGTCCATTGCACAAATTATTATATTAGAAGTAATGTCAATAGGCAATCTAGAACAAGAATCTTGCAATGGATATAAAGGTTTATTCCACTTGGTGCAGTTAGCTAGTCTGTCACTAGGTGGCTCTGCATCAGAATAGTGTTTAGTTAGGGCAGACTTTGTCATCAGGTGTTAGGCCCCTTTAAGTTAGAGCCCTTCTGCAATCATGTCATGGGTGAGTCAGTTCCCAGTAATAAGCCAGGTTGGGAGGAGCCCTGGCGCAGTTGGTGCATGGGGGCTAAATACCCCATCAACACAGATGTAACCAGCATGTGGAGGTCCTGGACAGGGCTGGACACTGGGAAGAAGAAGACCTGTGGCAAGGAGAGCCAGCCGTAGAATTCCTGACCCTTTGGATGTGAGGTCTAGGGTGGGTTGCACGAGAAGAAGACCTGTGGCGAGGAGAGCCAGCAGTAGAATTCCTGACCCTGTTATTGTGAGGATTAGGGTGGGTTGCACGAGAAGAAGACCTGTGGCGAGGAGAGCCAGCAGTAGAACTCCTGACCCTATGGATGTGGGGGCTAGGGTGGGTTGCACGAGAAGACCTGTGGCGAGGAGAGCCAGCAGTAGAATTCCTGACCCTGTTATTGTGAGGATTAGGGTGGGTTGCACGAGAAGAAGACCTGTGGCGAGGAGAGCCAGCAGTAGAATTCCTGACCCTATGGATGTGAGGTCTAGGGTGGGTTGCACGAGAAGAAGACCTGTGGTGAGGAGAGCCAGTAGTAGAATTCCTGACCCTGTTATTGTGTGGGTTAGGGTGGGTTGCACGAGAAGAAGACCTGTGGTGAGGAGAGCCAGCAGTAGAATTCCTGACCCTATGGATGTGAGGTCTAGGGTGGGTGCACGAGAAGAAGACCTGTGGTGAGGAGAGCCAGTAGTAGAATTCCTGACCCTGTTATTGTGTGGGTTAGGTTGGGTTGCACGAGAAGAAGACCTGTGGCGAGGAAAGCCAGCAGTAGAACTCCTGACCCTATGGATGTGGGGGTTAGGGTGGGTTGCACGAGAAGAAGACCTGTGGCGAGGAGAGCCAGCAGTAGAATTCCTGACCCTGTTATTGTGAGGATTAGGGTGGGTTGCACGAGAAGACCTGTGGCGAGGAGAGCCAGCAGTAGAACTCCTGACCCTATGGATGTGGGGGCTAGGGTGGGTTGCACGAGAAGACCTGTGGTGAGGAGAGCCAGCAGTAGAATTCCTGACCCTGTTATTGTGAGGATTAGGGTGGGTTGCACGAGAAGAAGACCTGTGGCGAGGAGAGCCAGCAGTAGAATTCCTGACCCTATGGATGTGAGGTCTAGGGTGGGTTGCACGAGAAGAAGACTTGTGGCGAGGAGAGCCAGCAGTAGAATTCCTGACCCTGTTATTGTGTGGGTTAGGGAGGGTTGCACAAGAAGAAGACCTGTGGTGAGGAGAGCCAGCAGTAGAATTCCTGACCCTATGGATGTGAGGTCTAGGATGGGTTGCACGAGAAGAAGACCTGTGGTGAGGAGAGCCAGCAGTAGTTTTCCTGACCCTATGGATGTGAGGTCTAGGATGGGTTGCATGAGAAGAAGACCTGTGGTGAGGAGAGCCAGCAGTAGTTTTCCTGACCCTATGGATGTGGGGGCTAGGGTGGGTTGCACAAGGCCTTTTAGGCCAGACTAAAAGTTCCCTGAGCGAGGCTATTCCCCTAGAGAGTCCTGGGAGAGGTGTATCTATGGAGGAGGTGACTGCAAAGATCTTATTCCAGTGAGTACTAATGACCCCAGGTGGAAGGAGAGATTCTTAGAGGGAGATGGCTGCTTAAAAGTGCTCCATAATGCTTTCACATGTGACTGCTGTGGATTGTCTACTGAATGAAATTGACTATGCGATTCTGGAATGTATGTCGATGTGATGTGACTATTTCCTGAGCACCACCAGTAAGGTACAGCAACCCTATTCTTGTGTGGACATTCCTTCTTTAGGATATAAAGGTCAAGGGCCAGGAATTGCATGTGGAGACCTCAGGAATGGAATGGGTACAATATGGTCAGCAAACAAAAGACTGAAACTGGAAGTGATGGAATCCTTGTCACTGCCTGCTTCAGGTCTCACAGAGAGGGAGGGATGATGTCAGTTCCTATCTCTCTGTGTAATGCCGCCATTCAAAACGGACCCAGGCTCCCCAATTGGACAGGAGAGCCCGGCAAAGATGGTGGTAGCAGGGCGAGGCACCCCCTTCCACCACCTGCATAGCCACTCAAATCACTTCTACATGAAAGAACACCGGCTGCTGAAAATTTTGATACAGGGATGATGCCTGTAGCTGCAGACATTACTGCAGCATAACCTCTTCAATCTGAGGATGTCATATGATGCCCACCCAGTTGTGGGAGGGGGGAAGGGCTAGGGACTGGAAAAAAATGTGCACCAATGGAAAGAGTGCCAGACCAATGATAAAAGTCCAAATGAAAGAGTCCCAATACCTTTTGGACAGTGAGTGGTGTATTCAGGTTTCCCTCCCTTCCCCCCACACTGTATGAAGCTTTCTGAACATAGTAGCCTCATTCCCAGCACTGATCCCTACGTACGGCGCACCACCGCCATCCATAGCCAGCACCCTCCACTCCGCTCTCCCCGGATACCAGCACAGACAACAGGCAGCACGGAAACTCTCAGGCAGCACTCCCCCGATCAGCAGAGATGCCTTCCTCTTCTGGCCGCTCGGCTCCTCCACTCTACCAACTCCGGCCCTGCAGATCCGGTGGCCACCATTTTCCAACCTCTGGCCAGAAGGAGGAACTTTCAGAGAGAGGTTTGGGCCAGCCTAGGCCGCACAGAGATCCCAGAGGTGTTGCCGGATAAAAGAGGGGAGGGGTTGGCCTATATGGCTTCCGATTGCGCAACGGATCAAATTCAAAATCCTAACACTGACGTACAAAGCCGTCCACCACACTGCCCCGAACTACATCACTGACCTAATATCCAAGTACCGCCCAACACGCACACTCCGCTCCTCACAAGACCTCCTTCTCTCTAGTTCCCTGGTCTCCTCCTCCCATGCCCGCCTCCAGGACTTCTCCAGGGTGTCACCCATCCTCTGGAACTCCCTTCCCCAACCCATCAGATTATCACCTACTCTCCTCTCCTTTAGGTGCACCCTGAAAACCCATCTCTTCAGGGAAGCCTACCCCACCCCCTGCTAACTTGCTGACCTCCTCCACTCTTCCTACCACTCCATCCCCCACAGCTATCTCCTCCTGCGCCACCAGCCCCTCCCTCCTAGATTGTAAGCTCCAAAGAGCAGGGCCCTCGATCCCCTCATGTTTTGCATTGTATTGGTATTGTTCTGTCACATGTTCTGTCCCCCTTTGTAATGTACAAGCGCTGAGCGAACCATTGGCGCTTTATAAATACTGTATAATAATAATAATATCACTTGGCGGAGGTCTAGCTGGCAATAGTAAATCGGTAGCCAGGAGAAGGAAAATCCTGCCCACATCGTGGCATCTGATGGTGATCCATCCCTGGAACAAGAGTAGGACACTGGACAACCTCCACCTCCAGCAGCCTCCCCCGGATTGGATCCCATGTAGTGGAGACTGCTGGAAGCCTCCAATCATACCGACCCCTGTGTGCCACTACCACACGCGTGTCACTTCTGCCGCCCTGAAAAACACCTTGTTTGCCTCTCACTAAATACACCCCCACTTTTGGATGTTTTTTTCTTGGACCCCTTTAAAGATAGGCTGCTCAAGTTGTGAGTTTTGCTACAATATGACAGTTGGCGACCTCTGTCCTGGGATTTCAGTCACATCTGCCGCTTCACTGAATTGGTCTGCATTGCCTTTTTCCATCATTGATTTGAGAAAATACTGCATAAACTGGAAAAAAAAATCGATAGTTCTTCACACCAGACTACAGTGACATGAGGACGTGTGAAAGAAAGGAACTCAATGTGAATTTTTTGTTTTCTGCTATTTTGTTTCTCTCAAAACATTCACATGGCTACATTTTATAAAACAGAGGAAGCCATTCAATAACAAAAAACAAATCTCAACCGGATGTCATTTTAAAATGAAGAGCAAAAAAGTACTAGTCTTTTCTTTTTTAAATGTGGATGATTTCCTGCAATCTCAATGATGTATACCTTAAAAATGTAAAATGAGTTCCACCTTAACAACTGTTCAGTGTCTGCTACCCCTCTCTGCCGATCCCTCCACTGGCTGCTGCTCACCCAACGCATTCAATTTAAAAATTCTAATAACAATTTACATAGCCGTCCACAACTCAGCCCCCAGCGACAGCACAAACCTAGTCTCAAAATACCAACCAAATCGCCCTTTTTATTCCTCCCAAGACCTGCGCTCTCGCTCCCTTGTCACCTCCTCTCATAGTCGCCTCCAGGACTTCTCCCGAGCCTCTCCTATCCTATCGAACTCCTTACCCCAATCTGCCCAGCTATCTCCTACTCTGTCCACTTTTAGGCGATCCCTGAAAGACCTTCTCTTCAGAGAAGTCTATCCCACCTCCAACTCCACCTAAAAACTGTATTTCCTGCATCAGCTCACCCCCCATAGTTATTACCATTTGTAATACTTGACCTCCCCCCTAGATTGTAAGCTCCAACGAGTGGGGCCCTCTGATTCCTCCTGCAGTAATTGTATTGCAATTGTACTGCATTATATAAATCGTTAAAGAGGAGCTCCAGATAAAAAAAATAAATAAATAAAAGTCAGCAGCTATGGAAACTGTAGCTGCTGACCTTTAAAAAACAGACACCCACCCATCCCACGATCCAGCGGTGTCCTCACCATAGCCGGTTTCACCGGCCTTCCTCTCTCCCTGGTACTGGGTGTGTAAGAGCTTGCGGCTTCACAGCTGGGTGCCCACTGCTCATGTGCAAGTAGCCTAGAACACTACGGGGAGGGAGGACAACTTCCACTTCCGCCTAGCTGATCACAGCAGAAGTGGGCATCTATCAAATATGGGTACCCGCTCATCCCCCACCCGCTCCCCAAAGGTGGCAATCCTTAACGGGGAGCGGGGGATGAGGCCTTCAAGGCGGAGCTTCATAAACACAAGTTAAAGTGTTCAGTCTGGCCCCATTTCTCCTCCTCTTCGACCCTTTGGGAGTTGTGTGCCCCTGTTGTGTCTCAATAGAGTTGGGCCTCGTCTATCCAGACCAGGGGCGGACTGACCATTTGGAAACTCGGGCGTTGCCCGAGGGCCCGGGGTCAGTAGGGGGCCTCGTGAGATGCCCCTGGTACCTTTTTCATAGGCTTTTTGAGTTTGGGCAAGGACACAGGGGCCCCATGATCCCCTATTGCCCGGGGGCCCCTTGAGTTGTCAGTCCGCCCCTGATCCAGACCACTGATTTGCGGTCATCAGTTTGGCCTTCATGCCCATGCTTGGCCACGAACCACCAAGTCATGCCACTGGGGTCTCTTGGTGGTATGCCACTGTGATCCTGCCTCTTGTCTTCCCCGTCTCCCGACCCCTCTCTCTTCCAGTCCTTTCCCGTCTCTAGTACTAGCTTCTCTCTTTTCTTTCTGTACTCCACTATCTTTTCTCTTAGTCCTGTTTTGTACATTAAATAATACGGAGGTGTCTCTCGATGTTTTCCATGTCTCACCCAGGGGTGCTTCCCTGAGAATTATGTTCCTGTCATCTCCATAACAGCTGCTGTTGATACTTTATTTTATTCACTGAGTATAGTTATTCACAACCGCTCCTCTGGATTGTCTCTGTGATCGAGATTTCTGTTTGACTACTTGTACATGTTATCAATGTCTCTCTTGTTCTGTTCTGTAAAAAAATGAATCAAAACAGGCAATAAAGACAAATTTGCCGTTAAAGCGGAACTTCCCCATTTGGGTGGAGCTCTAAATTGTTTCTTCTTTTTCTCCTCTCAGTAAAATGGTGAGACCAACTGTCAGGAATGGACTTGCCAATAATGGTGGGACTCACCTGCCTTGTGGGCTGCAGTACCAGGGCTGGCCAGCGGGTGCTCTCAGCAATCAGAGACTCAACCCTGCAGTCAGCCAAACACCTGAAGCTGATTATGGAGGTGTATTTAAGGGATGGCCAGACCTGCAGTCTGGGCCTTGGTGTGTGTTTTTCCATGGGCCCCTGTATCTTGTTACCTGCATTCCTGTTCCTGTTCCTGCCTGACTGACTTGTTGCCGACCCTGCCTGATCCTGACCTCTGCTGACTTCTCCTGTTTGATCCCTGGCTTGTGACCCCGACCATTCTCTGCCTGACCCCCTGTACCTACCTGCCCGTTAGTTGCTGTACCCGGCTCGTGACCTGACTACTCTCTGCCTGCTCCTCCTGTTCCTACCTGCCCGATTGTTATTGACCCGGCCTGCCTGACTACGCTTGCATTGTATGTATTGTTATCTGTAGGTGGTTTGGTTTGGTTCATTTGCACTGTGTTTATGTTTTAGTATTGCACTGCGTTTTGTATTGTTAGTATTAATAAATTATATTGTTTATAACATATCTGAAGCCTGCGTTTCCCTGGTCAGTTCACATACCTCTGGTCATACCCGGAGCCCTGACACCAACATTTAGTTTGGAAATGTTTCCACAGTGCAATTTCTGCTAAGAGCAAAGATGCAATTTATAAATATTGTGAAAAGAAATATTCTTTTCCAAATGCTACAAGGATGACAAAACACATCCTGGCATGCCAAAGGTGCCCTAAAGACATTAAAAATATTTTATGAAATGAAAATATCAGACAGCAAGTTATTCTAACTTGCTGTCCATGATTAAATAGCAGACGTGGCAACATACGTGGTCAGAATTGCACCAGTAGCACAGCTCTTGATGTACACAGGACGATGTCTTTTGGCACACTGACTTATGAAGGTCTGTCCTCCCTATGACTGTGCGTGCAGCCTTGTGCTGCCCTCTGTTGGTGTGTTACAAAACTATTCTCAAAACATTTTGATACCACCTCGCATGTGGTAATTTGACCAAACAAAGTAACAAAGCATAGTGCTTATTAATAGCTGGTTATAGCATCTCTCCCAAATGGTCAGCACCCAGGAAACCAACAATATCCAAGTGGTTCATCACCTTCATGCCTTCCTAATTGGCTAGATCAAATTCAGGTTTCCCTTCTTAAGGCTTTTGTACCTTTGGGTCCAAACAACCTTCTCCAGTGCACCTGTCTGGTTCATCTGTCAATACACGATACACGAGGGTTAGAGGGCCCTGCCCTTTTGAGTTATGTGACCATTAACTTGTGCATAGGTTGTATTTTCCAGGGTAACTGACAGCTTATTAACTGCCAGGTCCATTTCTGATTGCTCATAAGACTCAAGTTTATTGTGGTCAAACTAGTCGAAATTCTTTTCACTTGCTGATCTGTTGACTCGCACAGGAGAAGTGGTGACATTTGGTGCATTGCCATTTGTGAAATTCCATTGGAAACACTGTTACATCGCTTTCGGCTGGTCGCCTCCATTTATCAGTGTCACTCCATCATCCTGGACATGAGCTGGGTACATCAAGCCAATCTTAACACCGATGGGCACCACTTTATCTGGGACAATGAAGTCGTTCTCTTCTTTACTGGTTGGCACCAACTTTCCCTCTGTGACTGAAGGTTTCAAATCCTCCACAGTGACCTGTGCATCAACAGAGAGGTGAAGGTCCTCTCCAGCACCCATCAACTCATCACCTGAAGAGCCCAGACCTTCATTAACCTGTTCCTCTAAACCTGTGGAGTGGTGGACTTCAGGTGTGGACTCTTCCACGGTATCTTGTCTGATGTGCACCTCCTCTTTCTGTGGGGCACTGAGATGGTGTAGATCTTCTGCATGGTCCTGCACAAGGTCTTCTCCTGTAGGGTGCTCCTTTGGAGTGCTCTGGTCTTCATATTGTATTGTCAATTTGTGAGTACAATACTTACTTTTGTCATTCAATAAATAAATTATTTAAGGTAATGCACCATGCCGGTGCGCCCTCTTTCTGTTTTTCTCTACTCAGTAAACTTGGACTTCCCGGGTCATTTGAGGGCAGCAAGGTGTGCATTTCCAAAGAAGCTCATGATGTGGTCCAATCCTTTTGGAGTCCATCCCTAAGGGCAGGAGTATTTGGGTTTGCCATTTCTTCGCTATTCTTCTCTTAACCACTTCCCGTCCGGCCCATGTATATAAACGGCCAGACGGTGGCAATGCAGGGGCGGGTTGCCGTTCATAAATGCAGCCCGCCATTTTGGACTGTGCGCGCTCCCTGGGAGTGCGCGGTACCATGATCTCTGGACACAGTGGAACACTGATCGCTGTACGTGACCTCTGTGTGAGGTCCCAATCATGTGATCACTGATTGGCCAATCAGTGATCACATGAAGAGTAGTAAGCAAGATGTCACTTCTGACATCATTGCTTTCCACGTGTGAAATCTGTGAATGATCACAGAGGTCACATGGTACAAGGCTATTCACAACAGCCTTGTACCATGTGACAAGCTGTGACCAATCACAGCTCTTACAGTATTCCTCAATGGCTGCAGGAATGGAGCCAGAGAGAAGAAGAAATGATTGCTTTTACTGCCTTTATGGGTGTAAAAGCAATCAGTGTAAAAAAACAAAAAAAAAACAAAAACCTCTTCATCACCCCCACAAGTAGTACAGTGTCACTATGCTGACACTGTACTGCTAGGGTGACACTATGTAAAAAAACCCCACATAAATAATAATATAAAAAAATAAAATTAAAATAAAAAGAAAATGTTTTTGAAAAATTATGCTTTTTGGTTATAAACTAATTTGGGTTATTTTTTTTTTACTAAAAAGATAACGGAATAAATTTTGGCCAAGATTTATGAAGAAAGATTATTTATTTGCAATTGTATAAGAAAAACACTTTTTTTCAAAATTTTTGGACTTTTTCATTTATATAGCAAAAAAATAAAAATCCTAGTGGTGAATAAATACCACCAAAAGTTTTATCTGTCTCAAAAAAATGCTAAACAATTCATATGGGTACAGTGTTGTATGACCGCGCAATTGTCATTCAAAGTGTGACAGCGCTGAAAGCTGAAAATTGGCCTGGACTGGAAGGGGGTGAAAGTGTCCTGACTGGAAGGGGGTGAAAGTGTCCGGACTGGAAGGGGGTGAAAGTGTCCGGACTGGAAGGGGGGAAAAGTGTCCAGACAGGAAGGGGGGGAAAGTGTCCGGACTGGAAGGGGGTGAAAGTGTCCGGACTGGAAGGGGGTGAAAGTGTCCAGACTGGAAGGGGGTGAAAGTGTCCGGACTGGAAGGGGGTGAAAGTGTCCGGACTGGAAGGGGGTGAAAGTGTCCGGACTGGAAGGGGGGAAAAGTGTCCAGACAGGAAGGGGGGGAAAGTGTCCGGAGTGGAAGGGGGGGAAAGTGTCCGGACTGGAAGGGGGTGAAAGTGTCCGGACTGGAAGGGGGTGAAAGTGTCCAGACTGGAAAGGGGGGGAAAGTGTCCGGACTGGAAAGGGGGGGAAAGTGTCTGGACTGGAAAGAGGGAGAAAGTGTCCGAACTGGAAGGGGGGGAAAGTGTCCGAACTGGAAGGGGGGGAAAGTGCCCAGACTGGAAGGGGGGGAAAGTGTCCAGACTGGAAGAGGGGAAAGTGTCTGGACTGGAAGAGGGGAAAGTGCCCAGACTGGAAGGGGGTGAAAGTGTCTGGACTGGAAGGGGGGGAAAGTGTCCGGACTGGAAGGAGGTGAAAGTGTCCGGACTGGAAGGGGGTGAAAGTGTCCGGACTGGAAGGGGGTGAAAGTGTCCGGACTGGAAAGGGGGGAAAGTGTCTGGACTGGAAAGGGGGTGAAGTGCCCGGACTGGAAGGGGGTGAAAGTGTCCGGACTGGAAAGGGGGGAAAAGTGTCAGGACTGGAAAGGGGGGAAAAGTGTCCGGACTGAATGTGGTTAAAGCGTTCCACCCAGAATTGGAAGCTCTACTTTTCTGACCCCCCCCCAGGTCCACAGCCACACTTGGCACCTTTTGGGGGAGGGGGAAGCGAATACTCCCAACTTCCGGCTGAGTTCGCAGGAGCAGGAAGTTCGGCACCCTCTGGGACTCTTCCAAGGTCCCAGAGGACTGCAGCCCATTCACAAAGAGCAGCACACTTTGTACATGTACAGTAGGAGACGGGCAGTGAAGCCTCAAGGCTTCACTGCTGGTTTTCCTTAGTCAAGATGGCGGCACCAGCACCCAACAACTGATTGAAGAATCAGCTCGGGGCGAAGACACTGCTGGATCCCTGGACAGCTAAGTGCCCTACTATTAAAAGTCATCAGCCTCAGTATTTGTAGCCGCTGACTTTTAATTACTTTTTTTCTGGGAGGTGGTGGAAGTCGGAACTCCTCTTTGGATACAAACCTTCATTGGAAAGATCACAAAAAAAATAAAAAAAAAATCTTCCATTGTACCGGAAACAAAAGCCGTAATATTAGGATCTCTTGTGCATTATTGCGCTGTGTCAGCTCGCATATTAAGAAGCACAATATGCATACAGCTGAGCTAGTCAACAATAATTTCTAATTAGAAATTACATCTCACATCTATCACATTACTTAAATAGAAAACTCCTTAATTAGTCTGGCTAATTGCAGCAGGAATCTCAGAAATAAAAATAAGTTATGCCGCACATAAAACTAGCTGAAATATGGAGAGGGTTTTATTTTCTGGCTGTAAAAAAAAAAAAAAAAAGAGATTCTGAAGAATGTTTTCAGTTTAATAATGTTTCTGTTACCGTCGATTGTAAATGATGTCAAATGATTGAGTTGGGTTTATTTTCAGCACAGAAGATCCTAGTACTGGAAAGTTAAAGTGGAACGTTGCACACCGGCTAAATGGTTTCACTTCCACCTGGCAGTACTAGGGTTGCTGGTTCAAATCCCAACCATGGCACCACCTGCCTGGAGTTTGACTGTTCTCCCTGTGCCTGTGTGGGTTTCCTCCCACACTCCAAAGACATGCTGGGAGGTTAATTGGCTCCTGTCTAAATTGTCCCTAGTATGTGTATGTATGAATGTGAGTTAGGGACCTTAGATTGTACGCCCCTTGAGGGTTAGGGACTGATGTGAATGTACAATATATATGGGCAGCACAGCAGCTAAATGGATAGCACTTCCACCCGGCAGCACTGGGGTCGTTGGTTCAAATCCCAACCGTGGCACCACCTACCTGGAGTTTGCATGTTCTCCCTGTGCCTGCATGGGTTTCCTCCCACACTCCAAAGACATGCTGGGAGGTGAATTGGCTCCTGTCTAAATTGACTAGTATGTGTATGTATGAATGTGAGCAAGGGACCTTAGATTGTACACCCCTTGAGGGTTAGGAATCTTAGATTGTACACCCCTTGAGGTTTAGAGACCTTAGATTGTACACCCCTTGAGGGTGAGGGATCTTAGATTGTACACCCCTTGAGGGTGAGGGACCTTAGATTGTATGCCCCTTGAGGGTGAGGGACCTTAGATTGTATGCCCCTTGAGGCTTAGGGACCTTATATTGTACACCCCTTGAGGGTTAGGGACCTTAGATTGTATGCCCCTTGAGGGTTAGGGACCTTAGATTGTATGCCCCTTGAGGGTTAGGGGCCCTAGATTGTACGCCCCTTGAGGGTTAGGGGCCCTAGATTGTACGCCCCTTGAGGGTGAGGGACCTTAGATTGTACGCCCCTTGAGGGTGAGGGACCTTAGATTGTATGCCCCTTGAGGGTGAGGGACCTTAGATTGTATGCTCCTTGAGGGTTAGGGACCTTAGATTGTACACCCCTTGAGGGTTAGGGACCTTAGATTGTACACCCCTTGAGGGTTAGGGACCTTAGATTGTACGCCTCTTGAGGGTTAGGGACCTTAGATTGTACACCCCTTGAGGGTTAGGGACCTTAGATTGTACACCCCTTGAGGGTTAGGGACCTTAGATTGTACGCCCCTTGAGGGTTAGGGACTGATGTGAATGTACAATATATATGTAAAGCACGGCGTAAATTGACGGCGCTATATAAGTACAGGTGTACCTCAGTTGACAAACGCCTCGGTTGACATAATTTTCGGTTTACGAATGAAAATCCATTGACAGTAACGCCCTGGTTTACACATTTTTTATGATTTTGTTTTTCGCAATACAAAGTATATCGGTGCGGATTTTGAAAAGCAATTGTCGGCTTTTTTTTTTCTTCACTATAGCTCACAGAATTAGCTGTCACTTTCCACTGAGCTAAAGGAAACTTTATTTCTTTTAAGAAACTAAAAGGAAACATTGTTTCTTTTAACTCGGGAAAATAAACTAAAAGGAAACTTTCCTTTAGCTGAGGGGAAAGTGACAGCTGATTCTCTGAGCTATAGTGAAGAAAAAAAAAAAGCTGGTAATTACATTTAAAAACCGGTTCTGACCTATAGTGACACCAACTTTTTTTTTTACTTTTTTCCGACATTGGATTAATTGGTTTTCAATGCATTGCTATGGGAAACCGCGTTTCGGTTTATGATGTTTTCGCTATACATCCAACAGCTCCGTGATGACATCATGGAGGAGGGGAAGAGGACTCCAGTGGCAACCTGTGAAGCTCTGGTGACCTCCATGCCCAAGAGGGTTCAGGCAGTGCTGGAAAATAATGGCGGCCACACAAAATATTGACACTTTGGGCCCAATTTGGACCTTGTCACTTAGGGGTGGACTCACTTTTGTTGCCAGCGGTTTAGACATTAATGGCGGTGTGTTGAGTTATTTTGAGGGGACAGCAAATTTCCATGTTATACAAACTGTACACTGACTACGTCACATTGTAGCAAAGTGTCATTTCTTCAGTGTTGTCACATGGAAAGAGAGAATCAAATATTTACACAAATGTGAGGGGGGGACTCACTTCTGGGAGATACTGTATATATATATACATTGTATACAGTCCGGGGGAGGGGGGACTCACTTCTGGGAGATACTGTATATATATATATATACATTGTATACAGTCCGGGGGAGGGGGGACTCACTTCTGGGAGATACTGTGTATATATATATATATACATTGTATACAGTCCGGGGGAGGGGAGGCTCACTTCTGGGAGATACTGTATATATATATATATATACATTGTATACAGTCCGGGGGAGGGGAGGCTCACTTCTGGGAGATACTGTATATATATATATATACATTGTATACAGTCCGGGGGAGGGGAGGCTCACTTCTGGGAGATACTGTATATATATATATATATATATATATATATATATATATATACGTTGTATACAGTCCGGGGGAGGGGGGGACTCACTTCTGGGGGATACTGTATATATATATATATATATATATATATATATGTTGTATACAGTCCGGGGGAGGGGGGGACTCACTTCTGGGAGATACTGTATATATATATATATATACATTGTATACAGTCCGGGGGAGGGGGGGACTCACTTCTGGGGGATACTGTATATATATATATATATATATATATGTTGTATACAGTCCGGGGGAGGGGAGGCTCACTTCTGGGAGATACTGTATATATATATATATACATTGTATACAGTCCGGGGGAGGGGAGGCTCACTTCTGGGAGATACTGTATATATATATATATATATATATATATATATATATATATACGTTGTATACAGTCCGGGGGAGGGGGGGACTCACTTCTGGGGGATACTGTGTATATATATATATGTTGTATACAGTCCGGGGGAGGGGGGGGACTCACTTCTGGGGGATACTGTATATATATATATATATATACATTGTATATAGTCCGGGGGAGGGGAGGCTCACTTCTGGGAGATACTGTATATATATATATACATTGTATACAGTCCGGGGGAGGGGGGGCTCACTTCTGGGAGATACTGTATATATATATATACATTGTATACAGTCCGGGGGAGGGGGGACTCACTTCTGGGGGATACTGTATATTATACAATCCCTTTAGTATTTTAAATCCCAAGCAAGTGCTACATTGTTTTTTTTTCTGCACCTTCTACATAAATTAGAGTCCTCCTCCCCCTGACAATGACCGTATTCTACATTCACATATTTTGTTGCTGATCTTTCACCACAATAAACTCACTAATTTCTATCTTATTGACAACAATGTGAGCATTTCGAGGGTTCTCTCTTACAAATGGTTACAGAATACCGAGGAAACAGCCAGCGCTACTGAGCGCACGGCGAGCCGAAGGTCCGAATGACCGCCACTCTCAATGCCGCGTTTCAATTAAACTTCAGGGCTAGCGCCTGCTCCGCTGACTGTTTGCTTTTAATCTGTTCATGTCTCAAATATGAAAATGAATATTTCCAACCTGAAAAAGTCAAGGCACTTGATTCAATTTCCTTTTTGCTCTAATTGAAAGAATACTTCAAATATTTCTTCTGGAAAATACAATTTTTTAATTATTTCATAAAAAAGAGTTAACAATAGCTACAGAAAATGTAACGAGGGGTCACAAAGGTGACTTCCTCTGGCACATTCTATAGATTTTATGGTTTTTTTTTACTATTTGCAATTCATGTTTTAGTACAAAAAATACTATAGTGTTAATATTGCTGAAGGCTGATTATTGCCTCTGTCATGATAGAGCGCATTCCATCAGAACAAACGGTAAAAGTTGCAGTAGGCCATTGGGTTGGCTTTGTCCCCGTCTGTCAATGTCTCATGTGGTGATAGCGCTAGACTGATAGCTATGGAAATTGGTTTTGATGGATATACAGTGGAGTGCATTCAAGGAAGTATGGTGGAAGTGTGGTGGAAGTATGGTGGAAGTATGGTGGAAGTATGGTAGACGTGTGGTGGAAGTAAGGTGGAAGTGTGGTGGAAGTATGGTGGAAGTATGGTGGAAGTGTGGTGGAAGTATGGTGGAAGTGTGGTGGAAGTGTGGTGGAAGTATGGTAGACGTGTGGTGGAAGTGTGGTGGAAGTATGGTGGAAGTGTGGTGGAAGTGTGGTGGAAGTGTGGTGGAAGTATGGTGGAAGTGTGGTGGAAGTGTGGTGGAAGTATGGTGGAAGTGTGGTGGAAGTATGGTGGAAGTGTGGTGGAAGTGTGGTGGAAGTATGGTGGAAGTGTGGTGGAAGTGTGGTGGAAGTATAATGGAAGTGTAGTGGAACTGTGGTGGAAGTGTGGTGGAAGTGTGGTGGACGTATGGTGGAAGTGTGGTGGAAGTGTGGTGGAAGTATAATGGAAGTGTAGTGGAAGTGTGGTGGAAGTATAATGGAAGTGTAGTGGAAGTGTGGTGGAAGTGTGGTGGAAGTATGGTGGAAGTGTGGTGGAAGTATGGTGGAAGCGTGGTGAAAGTGTGGTGGAAGTATAATGGAAGTGTAGTGGAAGTGTGGTGGAAGTATAATGGAAGTGTAGTGGAAGTGTGGTGGAAGTATAATGGAAGTGTAGTGGAAGTGTGGTGGAAGTATGGTGGAAGTGTGGTGGACGTATGGTGGAAGTGTGGTGAAAGTGTGGTGGAAGTATGGTGGAAGTGGGCCTTCTTCTGGTCTTAGGGGAAATATACAAATAGAGCGCTTGGTATTTGTCTTAAGGGTTCACCGTCATTTATTGTTGATAAAATCGAGGCAATAGGAAGGTATAAGGTTGGCAATTTTTAGGGCAAAGTTTCCCAACCTTTGTGCAGTTGTGGCACCCTTTAAAAGTATGGAAAATCACGAGACACCCCAGTATAAAATGCAAAAAAACATAAATGATAAATAATGGGAAACCTGAGCTTGGGACAATGCACACAACCACCTGGATGAATGATCAGAGGTCCCCTCATCACATCAGATCTCCTCCCAGGGGCGGACTGACCATTTGGAAACTCAGGTACTGCCCGAGGGCCCAAGGTCAGTAGGGGGCCCCATGAGATGCCCCTGGTACCTTTTTCATAGGCTTTTTTGAGTTTGGGCAAAACTACAAGTCCCACTCTCCATCCTGAAGGACCTTATTGTGTGTTTGCAGTTGCTGGTGAAAAGGAGAGGATGGAAGCCGGCAGCACTGCAGGGGTGGGGGCATATAGGGGCGATCGTATGGTGCACAGGGGCTGACTGACCATTTGGGAACTCGGGCAGTGCCCGAGGGCCCTGGGTCAGTAGGGGGCCCCATGAGATGCTCCTGGTACCTTTTTCATAGGCTTTTTTGGGTGTGGTTTGAGTGTGCGCAAGGACACTGGGGCCCCATGATCCCCTATTGCCCGGGGGCCCCATGAGTTGTCAGTCTGCCCCTGCCCTTGTGTTAAAGTTTTTAGGGCATATCTTCTACAGCAAAGGTCCTCCACTAGTTAAACAAAATTGACATTTTTAACCACTTCCTGCCTTTAGGATGTTGTATGAAGTTCTCGGGTTGAAGTGGTTATATCGGTAGGATGCCTGCACCTGCAGGAATCATCCAGGTATCAAAACGTTCATCTGGAAATTCCCTTCCATGTAGAAGTAATTCAAGCAGCTTTAAAGCCACTCAATTACTTCTATAGGTGGCGGAAGGAGGTTATCCCCCCCCCCGCACCTCTGTGGCCTTTCCTGGGCTCTCCTGGCCCATCGAGAAGCCCACCCCAACCGTCTTGGCAATCTTCTTATAGCCTAGGCCATCTTTATTTAGAGCAACAATTCTTTTTTTGCAGATACTCAGAGAGTTCTTTGCCATGAGGTGCCATGTTGAACTTCCAGTGACCTTTTCCTAACTGCTGTTCTGAGATCTCTCCGCAGGAGCTCTATAGGATTGAGATCTGGACTCATTGCTGGCCAGTTCAGTCCTCTCCAGTGCTTCATCTGAAACCATTTCTGGGGGCTGTTTGACGTGTGCTTTGGGTCATTGTCATGCTGGAAGACCCAGGACCTCTGATGGAGACCCAACTTTCTGACACCGGGCCCTACATTGCACCCCAGAATTGTTTGGTAGTCTTCAGATTTCATAATGCCACGCACACGGCCAAGACATCCAGTGCCTGAAGCAGCAAAGCAACCCCAAAACATCAGTGACCCCCACCATGTGTGACTGGAGGGACTGGATTCTTTTCTTTGAAGGCCTCATTGCTTTTTCTGAAAACAGTAGAATGATGGGCTTTACCAAAAAGCCGTAATTGTGTTCCATTTGTCCACAGCACATTCTCACAGAAGGATTTTGGCTTCCTCAGGTAAGTTTTGGCAAATTCCAATCTGGCTTTTTTATGTTTCTGTGTCAGCGATGGGGCCCTCCTTGCGTCTCCTACCGTATTTCTTTGTCAGCAGTGGGGTCCTCCTGGGTCTTCTCCCGTATTTCTGTGTCAGCAGTGGGGTCCTCCTGGGTCTCCTACCATATTTCTGTGTCAGGGGTTGGGTTCACCTGGGTCTCCTATCATATTTCTGTGTCAGGAGTGGGGTTCACCTGGGTCTCCTACCATATTTCTGTGTCAGCAGTGGGTCCTCTTGGGTCTCCTACCATATTTCTGTGTCAGCAGTGGGTCCTCCTGGGTCTCCTACATATTTCTGTGTCAGCAGTGGGGTCCTCCTGGGTCTCCTCCCATATTTCTGTGTCAGCAGTCGGTCCTCCTGGGTCTCCTACCATATTTCTGTGTCAGGGGTTGGGTTCACCTGGGTCTCCTATCATATTTCTGTGTCAGGAGTGGGGTTCACCTGGGTCTCCTACCATATTTCTGTGTCAGCAGTGGGTCCTCTTGGGTCTCCTACCATATTTCTGTGTCAGCAGTGGGTCCTCCTGGGTCTCCTACATATTTCTGTGTCAGCAGTGGGGTCCTCCTGGGTCTCCTCCCATATTTCTGTGTCAGCAGTGGGGCCGTCCTGGGTCTCCTTCCATATTTCTGTGTCAGCAGTGGGTCCTCTTGGGTCTCCTACCATATTTCTGTGTCAGCAGTGGGGTCCTCCTGGGTCTCCTACCATATTTCTGTGTCAGCAGTGGGGTCCTCCTGGGTCTCCTACCATATTTCTGTGTCAGCAGTGGGTCCTCCTGGGTCTCCTACCATATTTCTGTGTCAGCAGTGGGGTCCTCCTGGGTCTCCTACCATATTTCTGTGTCAGCAGTGGGTCCTCCTGGGTCTCCTACCATATTTCTGTGTCAGCAGTGGGTCCTCCTGGGTCTCCTACCATATTTCTGTGTCAGCAGTGGGTCCTCCTGGGTCTCCTACCATATTTCTGTGTCAGCAGTGGGTCCTCCTGGGTCTCCTACCATATTTCTGTGTCAGCAGTGGGTCCTCCTGGGTCTCCTACCATATTTCTGTGTCAGCAGTGGGTCCTCCTGGGTCTCCTACCATATTTCTGTGTCAGCAGTGGGTCCTCCTGGGTCTCCTACCATATTTCTGTGTCAGCGGTGGGGTCCTCCTGGGTCTCCTACCATATTTCTGTGTCAGCGGTGGGGTCCTCCTGGGTCTCCTACCATAGCGTCCCTTTTCATTCAGATGGCGACGTATAGTGCGAGCCGACACAGTTGTACCCGGTGCCTGAAGGTCAGCTTGGATTTGTCTGGAAGTTGATGGAGGTTCTTTCTTACTTTTTCATAGATTGTCATTTTTTGTGCTGGCAGTTTGCATCACTATTAGTTACAGTCTGAATTTTTAAAGACAATTATTTTTTTTTTTTTATTGTAGGCACAACATTAATTATTTATTATCAATTGTTTTCATTTTTTTTTTTTGTGTGTAGATCGTAATTTTTGTGTGCTGGCAGCTTGCATCACTTACAGTCTGAATTTTCAAAGACAATTATTTTATGTTTTTATTTCTTTATTGTAGGCACAAAATCAATTAGATGCTGCGGCACTGAATGACGTAAAGGTGAAATTGATATTTTACGTTCTGGAAGGTCGCCAGTCTGCCTTTTCCAAATAAAAGAAACCTTTTTTTTTTATTATCTTTTTCTTCTTTTTTTTTGATTTCTTACTTTTTTGTAGATCGTACTTTTTTTTTTGTGCTGGCAGTTTGCATCACTATTTGTTACAGTCTGAATTTTTAAAGACAATTATTTTTTTTTTTTTATTGTAGGCACAAAATTAATTATTTATTATCAATTGTTTTAATTTTTTTCTCTTTTTTTTGGATCGTAATTTTTGTGTGCTGTTTTTTTTTTCTATTGTAGGCACAAAATCAATTAGTTGCTGCGGCACTGAATGACGTAAAGGCAAAATTGATATTTTACATTCTCGAAGGTCGCCATTCTGCCTTTTCCAAATAAAAGAAACCTTTTTTTTTCTTTATGTTTCTTCTTTTTTTTTTTTTTTTTTGTGTAGATTGTAATTTTTTTGTGCTGGCAGCTTAAAAGAAACCTTTTTTTTTTCCCTTGCTGCAGTAGAACATATTTTATTGATACATCATCCTCTTTTCCCCGTCAGTGGAAGGAGCGGCGAGGATAAGGTTTGATCGCACACCTTTGTTCTGCTAATGAGGTTCTTCATTTTTACATGATCCGAAGTGACAAAAATCTGCCCGAGCTCTAATTGGGTATTCGCGGTGACGGCTTTTTCATTACGAGATGTCTAACCATTCATTCGCAGATCCGAGCCTCGGAACTTTACAAATCTGCCGTGGGACGTGGTCATCCGTTAACATGTCACCTTGATGCGTTTCCGTGGAATGATCCGTCTGTAGACGTGTCTGCCATTAACGAGGCCGAATAATCAGCCCAGAAAAAAGTTTTCAGAATCGGCTGAGCAAAAGATCCCGGAGTCATCTCCAGCCTCCATGGATGGGGAGATAATCGACTGAGAAATAAAATGCAACATTCATCGGAGGAAAAAAGAAGAACTCTTTGAAAGATCGACGTCATTTGCGTTCGTCCGGCACCAAGAGGTTAAGGAAGCACCTACACTGCCGAGGATTCAATAAAGGCTCTTTGGAAGGAAGAGACGTGTGGTGTCCAGCTCCTATCTATGTTTTCAGAAGCTGTGCATTGGGTGGGGACCAAGAGCGGACTGACAACTCATGGGGCCCCCGGGCAATAGGGGATCATGGGGCCCCTGTGTCCTTGCCCAAGCTCAAAAAAGCCTATGAAAAAGGTACCAAGGGCATCTCATGGGGCCCCCTACTGACCCCGGGCCCTCGGGCAGTGCCCGAGTTTCCAAATGGTCAGTCCGCTCCTGGTGGGGACAGTAAAATGTCAGTATCTATGGAAGACAGATTGTGTTCAAGGCCCCCACTCCTCTTCAAGGATGGTTCCTCCAGGATGACGTAGATGACCTCTTTCATACCTTTCATGAACCAACTGCTCTCTTTGTCCGAAATGTGCACCTCACTGGCCTCAGAAGAATAACCCTTTGCCTTAAGGCAGGGGTGGGCAACTGTGGCCCTCCAGCTGTTGGTGAACTACAAGTCCCATCATGCTTCTGCCTTTGGGAGTTGTGCTTGTAACTGTCAATCTTGCAATGCCTCATGGGACTTGTAGCTTGGCAACAGCTGGAGGGCCGCCAGTTTGACACCAGTGTCCTACACCTTAAGGCAAAGGGTTATTCTTCTGAGGCCATTGAGGTGCACATTTTGGACAAAGAGAGCAATTGGTTCATGAGAGGTATGAAAGAGGTCATCTACATAATTCTGGAGGAACCATCGTTGAAGAGGAGTGGGAGATGGGGGGCCCTGTCAGGTTGGCTGTATGGGTCCCCGTGGCTTCAAACAGCAGCCCTGTCTCTGGATCAGAATGTCTTCTTGAGGGCCTGCTAAAGAGGACACTACGGTGAATATGAGGGCTTGCAGTAAAGGATCTCTCTGCTCCTACTTGAACCACCATCATCATGCTTCTGCCTTCGGGAGTCATGCTTGTAACTGTCAGTTTTGCAATGTCTCATGGGACTTGTAGTTCTACAACAGCTGGAGGTCCACAGTTGCCCACCCCTGCCTTAAGGTGTAGGACAAAATGGCAGCCCTCCAGCTGTTGCCAAACTACAAGTCCCATGAGGCATTGCAAGATTCACAGTTACAAGCATGACTCCTAAAGGCAGAGGTATGATGGGACTTGTAGTTTGGCAACAGCTGGAGGGCCACCAGTTTGACACCCCTGATGTAGGAAGACTTCTGAATCTTAACCTGTAGAGTTTGCCCTCCTATGTTGGGATGTCTGTTTATTGAGAGGTCGCCTTGTCTCCTCAAAGTACAGGCCTTTGCATTCCTCATTTCCAAGTTGCTTCACTTATATTTGTAAGTTGGGTCTTTTGGATGTCTTTTGGGTGTCTTTTGGATGTCCAAATCTTCTGCCTGAGTGTACATCTGATTGTGAAGGACACAGGAGATCTGTGGCTGTTAAATCTCCTCCTTAGACTAAGGTCTAGCCACCAGTGGGGTTCCCTTGCAGCTAGTCTTTTTCCCATTACTGACCTACTATGCCTTCTTCTGCACCGTGTTTCTGTTTGGAGGTGGCAATCTTGTTAGCATCATAGAAGGGTGATTTTTACTGCTCACCTGGATGATGGTTCAACTAGGAGCAGAGAGATCCTTTACTGCAAGCCCTCATATTCACCGTAGTGTCCTCTTTAGAAGGCCCTCAAGAAGACATTCTGATCCAGAGACAAGGCTGCTGTTAGAAACCATGGGGACACATACAGCCAACCTGACAGGGCCCCCCGCCCTCACTCCTCTCCAACGATGGTTCCTCCACGATGACGTTGATGACCTCTTTCATACATCTCATGAACCATTTGCTCTCTTTGTCCAAATTGTGCACCTCACTGGCCTCAAAAGAATAACCCTTTGCCTTAAGGTGTAGGGCACGGGTGTCAAACTGGTGGCCCTCTATCTGTTGCCAAACTACAAGTCCCACTCTCCATCCAGAAGGCCCTTATTGTGTGTTTGCAGTTGCGGGTGAAAAGGAGAGGATGGAAGCCGGCAGCACTGCAGGGGTGGGGGCATATAGGGGCGATCGTATGGTGCACAGGGGCGGACTGACCATTTGGGAACTCAGGCACTGCCCGAGGGCCCTGGGTTAGTAGGGGGCCCCATGAGATGCCCCTGGTACCTTTTTCATAGGCTTTTTTGGGTGTGGTTTGAGTGTGGGCAAGGACACAGGGGCCCAATGATCCCATATTGCCCCATGAGTTGTCAGTCCGCCCCTGATGGTGCACATGGAGGGTGATGGGTGCAGTGTGGGGGGGGGGGATTAATTTGCACCAGCTGAAAGGGGAGGAGGGAGAGGAGAAGAAGCCAGCTTTCAGATGCTGCAGAGAGAGCCACACGGGATCAGTTACAGTGATTGCCAGTGATCACCCTCCATGCTCACATCACCTTCCATTTACCCAACTGCCTGGGCCCCCCGCTGTCCTGGGCCCCGTACAGAAGGATTGGTGGTACCTCTTTCTCCACGGCCTTGTCCAGAGATACAGTAAAAATTAGGAGAACATCTTTACAAATGAAAGAAGTCATCAGAACAAGTGTCCCCCTTCTAATTCTTGTTCCTGTAACAACTGTAACATTTTGAAAATATGCTGGTGGAGACCTGGATCAGGATTGTGGTAGGTGATTGTATTCATTGATATTTTTGATGAAATGCTTGTCCCTAAAATCAAAATATAGCGCACCCCTTAAGAAGACACTTGTGAACTGACTTTTTTTTTTTCCCCAGTTAAAGCACACACAGCCAGGCACACGGCATTTCTTCCTCTCGAAGGAACAGTCTAGGAGTGTTCTTTAGGGTTTTTATTGGAACAATTAATTTGAATGGGGCGATTGGAGCATGGGATACCCCAAAGCTGATTTGAGGACTCTTCTCTAGCTTACTGAGCTATACAAAAAAGTCCTGCAGAATCTCTAATGCTGACAGGTGACTAGGACTTTTCCCAGAAGACCAAACACTGCACACAGTCACCAACTTCCAGTATCGGGGTCACTTACTCACTCGGCCACAAGATCATCAGTTGGCAGCTTCCGATATACACCAGGCACTCTCCAGTGAGGGAGGTACAAACTCGAACCACCATAGGACAGATGGACACCTTTCCTCCAACTTCCTCCTGGTACTCTGCAATGAGTTTCTCTGGACCCAATTCTGGAATTTAACTTTTGCAAATAGGACCCCAGCTGAAGCCTCATCTAAGACATCAATGTCTTTTAGATGGCACCTCCAGAAATCTTGCTCTAGAGAAAAGCCCGTGCCTTGTCACAGGTTAGCCTGCGGTTTCTTATCTGTGTATTCTTACCTCCTTGCTGCGGTGCTTTTCCAACTCAGATGTATGGTTTGGCTGTGCTCACCTATGGGTATCACCTGCTATTCTGCGGGTTTTACTTCCTTCCCTTCCATCACTTCCTAGCCTGCCTCCTAGTTTGCTTGCCTATATAAGTCATGGGTTCCCCAGTGTTCGGAGTCTAAGCCCCAGCCTGCTTCTTCTCCAGAGATGGTGGAGATGGACTTGCATCAAGCTGGAACCAGGTCGTGACCCCTAAGTCGTGGAACCCAATTCTGGAATTTAACTTTTGCAAATAGGCCCCCCAGCTGAAGCCTCATCTAGGACCTCATTGTCTTCTAGATGGCACCTCCAGAAATCCTACCCTAGAGCAAAGCCCCTGCCTAAGGGTCTTGTCACAGGTTAGCCTGCGGTTTTTTATCTGTGTATTCTTACCTTCTTGCTGGAGCACTTTTCCAACTCCCTTCACATGTATGGTTTGGCTGTGCTCACCTATGGGCATCACCTGCTATTCTGCGGGTTTTACTTCCTTCCCTTCCATCACTTCCTAGCCTGCCTCCTAGTTTGCTTGCCTATTTAAGACGTGCTCAGTCCAGCCCACATTGCCTGAGCAACCGTACATTCTCTGAGCTCCCGTTCATTTGCTTTTTGTGTATCCTGTTGTCAGCAGTTGTGGTAGTGAGGTCTTTTGATCCTCAACTTGGGGTTCCCCAGGGCACGGAGTGTAAGCCTCAGCCTGCTTGTTCACCAGGGCCCCTGATGGTGGGGATGGACTTGCAGCAAGCTGGGACCAGGTCGCGGCTCCTAGGTACACCCAGCTGAGCTAGAGGAGACCGCTCATGGGAGCAGAGTACAATGGGAGAAGATACAAGGAATCCAGTAGGCAAGTTGAGGCCAGGACAGGCGGAAAACAAGCAAGGTCAGGAACGAAGCCGGGATCAGTACACAGATAGACTAGATAGGATTCAGAGTAGAAACACAAGGGAGCTCCAACAACTAAGAAGTTGCTCAGCAAATGTGGGCTAGACTGAGCATGGCTTATATAGACAAGCAAACTAGGCAGTGGGACAGGAATTGATGGAAGGGAAGGAAATAAAACCCAGAGAATAGCAGACGCCCATAGGTGAGCACAGACAAACCACACATGTGAAGGAATCAGGAGCAGCAAGGAGGTAAGAATAAACAAACGAGAGGCTGCAGGCTAACGTGTGACACCTGTATCTGATTAACCATGTACCGGTCCTGGCTTTGCCACTGTTAGTACTCGTTTGCCTCCTGTCCTGACCTCGGCTTGTCCACTGGAGTTCCCGTGGTCTCCTGCTGTTGCACTCTGCACACGCAAGTGGTCTCCGCATCCTCAGCTGGGTGTACTAGGGGTCACAACCTGGTTCCAGCTTGATGCAAGTCCATCTCCACCATCTCTGGACAAGAAGCAGGCTGGGGCTTAGACTCCGAGCACTGGGAAACCCATGTCTTAAATAGGCAAGCAAACTAGGAGGCAGGCTAGGAAGTGATGGAAGGGAAGGAAGTAAAACCCACAGAATAGCAGGTGATACCCATAGGTGAGCACAGACAAACCACACATGTGAAGGGAATCTGGGTTGGAAAAGCACTGCAGCAAGGAGGTAAGAATACACAGGCAAGAAACTGCCCGACAAGGCAGGGGATTTTCTGGAGGTGCCATCTAGAAGACAGGGCGAAGCAATCAGAGCATCAGCCTTGAGACACGGAGCAGGCCTAAACAATCAGCCCCAGCTCCACTGAATACAAAGGACCTAATTAAATTGACCTAACAACCTGCACTACTCTAGGAGGGTGCTACAAAAAAGAAGAGTTCCCAAGATTGCCAGTAGATGTGTGGTAAAGTGAAGATCAGGGGCGGGCTGACCATTTGGAAACTCGGGCACAGCCCGAGGGCCCGGGGTCAATAGGGGGCCCCATGAGATGCCCCTGGTACCTTTTACAAGACGCTCCCATAAAGGTTTACGAAAAATGACAAATCAACATTTTTGTTCTGTTTTCCAACTTTAGAAAACGATAACGGGTTGCAAATTCAGTTGGAAAGGTGATTTCTACAAACAAAAACTTCCAAAAATGACACATGAAGCCAGTCTACTTTTCGATCGCAGTTCTCTGGTGAAAAAAAAGTGGAGTTTATCCTTAATAACCTTTAAAAAAAAAAAAAAAAAAACCCTTGTGCAATATTTCACGTGTTGCCGAGTGGTAACAAGTGCTAATTGCGGGGAAAAAAATAATAATCCATATTTGCATTACCTGTATCCCTGGTGTTTACCAGTAATGGATTTTCGGCCCCGTAACAGTGTACATTCCATCCATCAATGGAGACAGGGACAAATGTGTTCCAGATGTCCGGCACCATCTATGTGTACAGCCTTCCCTCTAAACAAACTCACAATTAGTAATAGCCTAATGCATCAATGAGAGATCTAATTACTGTTTGGACAGGATACATTTTATCAAGAAACCACATGAAGAAAAAAAAAAAGGAAAGCGTCCGGCTTGGCTGGAAGGACGTAGACTTGACTTGACTGACAAGGAAACGTCTTTGTTTTTTTGTTTTTTTATATTTTTTCTGCTGAGTATTACTCAGGATATGTAATGTATCAAATCAATGCCCGCAGGATGCCATTGTGGTGGAGCCAACACAGAGCGAAGCAACCCGCTCTTCAATTATTGATAACCCGCATTGTAAAGGACCGCTTTCCTAGAAAAATATACAGACTTATTTTTTTCATATGTTTATTTATTTATTTCAGGTACTTATATAACGCCGTCAATTTACGCAGCGCTTTACATATATATTGTACATTCACATCAGTCCCTAACCCTCAAGGGGCGTACAATCTAAGGTTCCTCACCCTCAAGGGGTGTACAATCTAAGGTTCCTCACCCTCAAGGGGCGTACAATCTAAGGTCCTTAACCCTCAAGGAGCGTACAATCTAAGGTCCCTAACCCTCAAGGTGTGTACAATCTAAGGTCCCTAACCCTCAAAGGGCGTACAATCTAAGGTCCCTAACCCTCAAGGGGTGTACAATCTAAGGTCCCTCACCCTCAAGAGGCGTACCATCTAAGGTTCCTCACCCTCAAGGGGCGTACAATCTAAGGTCCCTCACCCTCACGAGGCGTACCATCTAAGATTCCTCACCCTCAAGGGGCGTACAATCTAAGGTCCCTAACCCTCAAGGGGCGTACAATCTAAGATCCCTAACCCTCAAGGGGCGTACAATCTAAGATTCCTCACCCTCAAGGGGTGTACAATCTAAGGTCCCTCACCCTCAAGGGGTGTACAATCTAAGGTCCCTCACCCTCAAGGGGTGTACAATCTAAGGTCCCTAACTCACATTCATACATACACATACTACGGCAATTTAGACAGGAGCCAATTCACCTCCCAGCATATCTTTGGAGTGTGGGAGGAAACTGGAGTACCCGGAGGAAACCCACACAGGCACAGGGAGAACACGCAAATCCCAGGCAGGTGGTGCTGTGGTTGGGATTTGAACTGCCTACCCGAGTACTGCCAAGTAGAAGTGCTAACCATTTAGCCACTGTGCTGCCCAGCAAATATCCCTCAAATTGTCACACAAATTCTCATCTAATGAGAACATAAAAATATATAAATATATAATAATAAATGAATCCCCCCCAAAAAATATTGAAATAAATTAAATAAAATATAATGATGAAAAAAATAAATATAAATAAAAATAAATTAATTAAAAGTCACTCCAATCCTTGATTCCAAATATGCAAATTTTCAGATCCGTTATTCTTTTTTTAGGATCTGAAAATTTGCATTATTGGAATCAAGGATTGGAGTGACTTTGATTTTGGACACGGGTGATTTCAAAAATGAAATCGAATTAGAAAAAAAATTTTGAAATGTAAACATATTGCTGACTTTTGCTGGATTCCTTTAAAGACTGTGTGTATATCCGTCTTTCAGAATTTTAATTGGGAAAAGAATAGAATAAAACAGAATAGAATACAAAATAATAGAGTAAAAAAAGAAAAGAATATAAAAGAATAGAAGGAAAGGAGAGAAGAGGAGAGGAGAGAAGGGAAGAGAGGAGAGGAGAGAAGGGAAGAGAGGAGAGGAGAGGAGAGAAGAGAGGAGAGGAGAGGAGAGGAGAGGAATATAAACATCTTCCAAAACTCAAATTTTTCATTTTGAATAAAATAGAACCAGTTATTCTTCACAACTCAAATGACAATAGAAAATGAAATCGGATTTGAAAAAAAATTTGAAATGTAAACATATTGCTGACTTTTGCTGGTTTCTTTTAAACACTGTGTGTATAGCCGTCTTTCAGAATTCGAATTTGTAATATAATAGAATAAAACAGAATAGAATATAACATAATAGAGTAAAAAAATAAAAGAATATAAAAGAATAGAAGGAAAGGAGGGGAGAGGAGAGGAGTGGAATATAACCATCTTCCAAAACTCAAATTTTTCATTTTGAATAAAATAGAACCAGCTATTCTTCACAATGAATTTGGATGTATCCATATTTCTGAATAACAATAGTAACACATTTAAATGAATCTGAAATAACAGAACAAAATTTTGTCTGAAATTCGAATTTAAATTACAATCAAAAATAAAATTGAATTTGAAAAAAAAATTTGAAATGTAAACATATTGCCTACTTTTGCTGGTTTCCTTTAAAGACTGCCTGTATAGCCATCTTTCAGAATTCAAATTTGGAAAATAATAGAATAAAACAAAATAGAATATAAAATAATAGAGTAAAAAATAAAAGAATAGAAAAGAATAGAAGGAAAGGAGAGGAGAAAAGAGAAGAGAAGATGAAAGAAAGACAAGAAGAAGAGAAGACAAGAAGAAGACAAGACAAGAAAAAGAGAAGGAGAAAAGGGATCCAAGAGGTGATGTGAGCCCACCATGGATATTTTCTACTGTATCTATAGAGAAGAGAGGAGAGAAAAGAAGAGGAGAGGAGAGGAATATACCTATCTTCCAATACTCAAATTTTTCATTTTGAATAAAATAGATCCAGCTATTCTTCACAATGAATTTGGATGTATCCATATTTCTGAATAATAATAGTAACAAATTTAAATGAATCTGAAATAACAGAACAAAATTTTGTCTGAAATTCGAATTCAGATTACAATTGAAAATAAAATTGAATTTGAAAAAAAAATTTGAAATGTAAACATATTGCCGACTTTTGCTGGTTTCCTTTAAAGACTGTGTGTATAGCTATCTTTCAGAATTCAAATTTGGAAAATAATAGACTAAAACAGAATAGAATATAAAATAATAGAGTAAAAAATAAAAGAATAGAAAAGAATAGAAGGAAAGGAGAGGAGAACAGAGAAGAGAAAATGAAAGAAAGACAAGAAGAGAAGACAAGAAGAAGAGAAGGAGAAGAGGCATCCAAGAGGCGATGTGAGCCCACCATGGATATTTTCTACTGTATCTATAGAGAAGAGAGGAGAGGAGAGGCGAGGAGAGGAGAGGAGAGGTGAGGAGAGGCGAGGAGAGGAGAGGCGAGGAGAGGAGAGAAGATGAAAGAAAGACAAAAAGAAAAGACAAAAAGAAGACAAGACAAGAAGAAGAGAAGGAGAAGAGGCATCCAAGAGGCGATGTAAGCCCACCATGGATATTTTCTACTGTATCTATAGAGAAGAGAGGAGAGGACAGGAGAGGCGAGGAGAGGAGAGGAGAAGTGAGGAGAGGCGAGGAGAGGAGAGGTGAGGAGAGGAGAGAAGATGAAAGAAAGACAAGAAGAAAAGACAAGAAGAAGACAAGACAAGAAGAAGAGAAGGAGAAGAGGCATCCAAGAGGCGATGTGAGCCCACCATGGATATTTTCTACTGTATCTATAGAGAAAAGAAGAGAGGAGAGGCGAGGCGAGGCGAGGAGAGGAGAGGCGGGGAGAGGCGAGAGGAGAGGAGAGACAAGAAGAGAAGAGAGGAGAGGAGAGGAATATCTTCCAAAACTCAAATTTTTCATTTTGAATAAAATAGAACCAGCTATTCTTCACAATGAATTTGAATTGATTCAATATTTTCCATTATAATTACATTTAAATACTTTAAGTCCATTGGAAAATTTTGAATCTGGTTTGAAAATGAATAAAAGAAACAAAACTAAAAAAAACATATTTTGAACTTTTGAATTTTGAAAGAAATGAAATTAGTAACTTAACAAATCAAAATGAAAAAACATTTTTTTTTCTTACATGTCTATTTGGCACATTTGATTTGGATGGCGTTTGAGCTCAGCATCCATGTTTGCCAAACCCGGAGATGTTCGACTCATCCCTGATTTTAACATATATGCAAAAAGAAAAAAAAAAAAGAAAAAATTGTCTCCATCGGAAATTGGTTACTAAACCCCGAAACATGAATGTATCGTTCTAATTAATAAAGTAGTATGTCAAGTTGCCTGCATGTTTGTCCAGCAAAGAAATTAAAAAAAAAAGCAACATTTTTCCGCACGATTGATTTGCAGGACATCCTTTCAGTGAAAAATTGGAGTCTGCCCTTCTTTGGTGAACCCCAAGGACGAATTTTATTCAGCTGAATGGAGACACCAACAAAGGAAATGTAAACAGTCCTTCAGATTCTATAGAAAAGACACATCGCCCGGGAAAAGGTCTACATGTAAACTTGGCTGTTAAGCGTTTTCTTTCCTTTTTTTCTCCTTTCCCATTATTCAGAAGACACCTGCCACCTCCGAGCCCTGCGAGAGAAAACCCGTCCACCGCACAACGTACGCCAAGCGGGAATAATGGGCGCATTCTTCAGCTTCAAAACCGGTAATTCCAATCTACCTAAAGACATTCCATCGTGTCATGGTTAGTACATAAAATGTGACTTTGTGTGAGTCATAGAACAGTCACCCCATACAATAAAGGATTATTTTTTGTTTCCATCAGAAAGAATAACATTTGAACAGTTTATAAACAAGTCTTTATTACAACTCAAAGAGGATTTAAAAGGGAACTGAATGTAAGAGTTTAAAGGTGAACTCCGGGCTAAAAAAATATTGTCAAACGCCGCTCATCATGTGTATTCTTCGTTGAATCTCAGTGAGCTTTGTGTATTTCTTCCAGATCTGTGCAGTCATCCAGTGTGAGACTTTTCCTTCCTGGAATAAAGACCGCTCACTGCTGAACTCTCCTTGTGCAGGGTGCCTGGTCTTGTCTCCACCCCCTCCTGTAGTTTTCTGTAGTGGGTAGGGCCTGCTGGGCCCCTCCCACAGCTCTACTCTCTCTCCTTGTGCAGGGTGACTGGTCTTGTCTCCGTCCCTCCTCTAGTTTTATGTAGTGGGTAGGGTCTGCTGGGCCCCTCCCACAGCTCTACTCTCTCTCCTTGTGCAGGGTGCCTGGTCTTGTCTCCACCCCCTCCTGTAGTTTTCTGTAGTGGGTAGGGTCTGCTGGGCCCCTCCCACAGCTCTACTCTCTCTCCTTGTGCAGGGTGACTGGTCTTGTCTCCACCCCCTCCTCTAGTTTTCTGTAGTGGGTAGGGTCTGCTGGGCCCCTCCCACAGCTCTACTCTCTCTCCTTGTGCAGGGTGACTGGTCTTGTCTCCACCCCCTCCTCTAGTTTTCTGTAGTGGGTAGGGTCTGCTGGGCCCCTCCCACAGCTCTACTCTCTCTCCTTGTGCAGGGTGACTGGTCTTGTCTCCACCCCCTCCTCTAGTTTTCTGTAGTGGGTAGGGTCTGCTGGGCCCCTCCCACAGCTCTACTCTCTCTCCTTGTGCAGGGTGACTGGTCTTGTCGCCGTCCCTCCTCTAGTTTTATGTATTGGGTAGGGTCTGCTGGGCCCCTCCCACAGCTCTGCTCTGTCTCTTTGTGCAGGGTGTATAGTCTTGTCTCCGCCCCCCTCCTGTAGTTTTCTGCAGGGAGCCTTAGTGGGTGGAGACTGCTGGGCTCCTCCCATAACTCTGCTCTATCTACTTGTACAACGTGACTGGTCTTGTCTCCGTCCCCTCCTGTAGTTTTCTGTAGTGGGTGGAGTCTGCTGGGCCCCTCCCACAGCTCTGCTCTCTCTCTTTGTGCAGGGTGACTGGTCTTGTCTCTGACCCACCTGTAGTTTTCTGCAAGGAGCCTGTAGTGGGTGGAGACTGCTGGGTCCCTCCCATGACTCTGCTCTCTCTCCTTGTGCAGGGTTACTGGTTTTGTCTCTGCCCAGTCCTGCAGTTTTCTGCAGGAAGCCTTTAGTGGGTGGAGACTGCTGGACCCCTCCCACACCTCTGCTCTCTCTCCTTGTGCAGGGTGACTGTTCTAGTCTCCGAAGCTCCTGTAGTTTTCTCCAGTCAGCCTGTAGTGGGTGGGGCCTGCCTCCAACTGCTCTGCTCTCTCTCCTTTTACAGGGTGACTGGTCTTGTCTCCGCCCCCTCCTGTAGTTTTCTGAAGGCAGCCCGTTATGGGTGGAGACCGCTGGACCCCTCCCACGGCTCTGCTCTTTCTCCTTGTACAGGGTGACTGGTCTTGTCTCCGCCCCCTCTTGTAGTTTTCTGCAAGCAGCCTGTAGTGGGTGGAGACTGCAGGGCCCCTCCCACATCTCTGCTCTGGCTATGTACAGCACAGTGTTGATGACACTACTACTTTTACTTTAACTGGGTTTGCAAAAAACATGGAGGGTGCACAAAGTTAGTTTACATCCTTCATGGCTATGGAGGAATATATTAAGATGAAATTTTCTGTGGCTGGACTTCAGTTTTCAAGATCCATGTCACTGGATGCCCAAACATGATGACGTCACTTACTGAATGACAGCTATCTGAGCAATACAAGAAAATGGAGGGGATAGTAGTGACATCAAATGTGGCTTTGCCAGTGTTAACTATGGAACATGGAGTTTAGGGCCTGGGAACCACCAAACCAGACCAAACCTCCCACTAAGAGGAGAACCATGCAAGAGACCCAAAGATGTTGAAGCAAAATCACAAAAGAGAAAGGTTTGTACTTTTCATATCTCAGTTTGACAATCACGCTCCATGGGGTACTGGTCAAATATATATGTACCCCTGTGTGGGAAGGGACCTAAATCTGATTATGCCTCCAATGTGTGTGGATTAAACCCTGAGGGCCAGCATCCCCTCCAACCATATAGAAAGCAACCTTATTTAGGTAATGATGTCACTCCCCCCCCCCCCCCATCCCGACCCCTTTTCTTATGTGGCCATGTAAGTGAATGGGCCAGGTGACGTTAGTGGTTACATAGTTAGTTTGGCTGAAAAAAGACAAAAGTCCATCCAGTTCAACCATTAAAAAAAAAAAGTTATAATCTTACACCCACAGTTGATCCAGAGGAAGGCAAAAATCCCAGCAAAGCACGATCCAATTTGCTCCTGCAGGGGAAAAAATTCCTTCCTGATCCCCCGAGAGGCAATCGGATATTCCCGGGATCAACTTTCCCTATAAATGTTATATCCAGTTATATTCTGTGTATCCAAGAAAGAATCCAGGACTTTTTTAACTGCCATAGAAGGAAATGACGGGCGCAAGGCGGTTCTCTCGTTCTGGGAGGACGTTATATGAAGTCCTCGCACTCTAACCGAGCGTGCGCAGCTCCGGGGGGTGCAGCGATCGGTGATGTGCTAGGTCACTAGGACACAGCAGATCATCGATCAATGGAAAGAGCCGAAGATGTCGGCTCTGTCATGTTATCAGCTGTGTTCAATCACAGCTGATCACATGTAAATAAGGAAATGCCAGGTATCGGCATTTCTCTCCTCTCGAGCCGTCACACTGACAGAGGAGAGGAGAGGAGAGCTGGTAATCGGCATTCCACGGCGGGGACATGTACACTGATCATCAGAGCACTGATGATCACTGTAGCCCCATCAGTGCCACCTGTCAGTTCTCATCAATGCCACATATCAGTGCCCATCTGAGCTGCCTTTCAGTGCCACCTATCAATGCCAATCAGTGCCGCCAATCAGTTCTGCCTATCAGTGCCAGCCGGTGCCGCCTACCAGTGTGCGTCAGTGCCGCCTATCAGTGCCAGTCAGTGCTGCCTATCAGTGCCGTCTAACAGTGCATATCAGTGCCACCTATCAGTGTTAGTCAGTGCCGCCTATCAGTGCCAGTCAGTGCTGCCTATCAGTGCCAGTCAGTGCTGCCTATCAGTGCCGTCTAACAGTGCATATCAGTGCCACCTATCAGTGCCAGTCAGTGCCGCCTATCAGTGCCAGTCAGTGCCGCCTATCAGTGCCAGTCAGTGCTGCCTATCAGTGCCGTCTAACAGTGCATATCAGTGCCACCTATCAGTGCCAGTCAGTGCCGCCTATCAGTGCCATATATGAGTGCTGCCTTTCAGTGCCCATCAGTGATGCCTGTCAATGCCCATTAGTGCCACCTACCAGTGCCTCCTCATCAGTGCCGCCTATCAGTGCAGCCTATCACTGCCCGTCAGTGCTGCCTATCAGTGCAGCCTTTCAGTGCCCATCAGTGATGCCTGTCAATGCCCATCAGTGCCACCTACCAGTGCCTCCTCATCAGTGCCACCTATCAGTGCCTGTCAGTGCCCATCACTGAAGCCTCATTAGCGCACATCAGTGAAGGAGAAAAATCACTTATTTACAAAATTTTATAACAAAAACTAAGAAAAAAACATTTCAAATTTTTCAGTTGTTTTTGGTTTGTTTACAAAAAAATAAAATCCCCGAGGTGATTAAATACCACCTAAATAAAGCTCTATCTGTCTCAAAAAAATGATAAAAATGTCACATGGGTACAGTGTTGCATGACCGCGCAATTGTCATTCAAAGTGCGACAGCGCTGAAAGCTGGAAATTGTCCTGGGAAGGAAGGGGGTAGAAGTGCCCGGTAGGCAGGAAGGGGGTAGAAGTGCCCTGTAGGCAGGAAGGGGGTAGAAGTGTCCTGTAGGCAGGAAGGGGGTAGAAGTGCCCGGTAGGCAGGAAGGGGGTAGAAGTGCCCGGTAGGCAGGAAGGGGGTAGAAGTGCCCGGTAGGCAGGAAGGGGGCAGAAGTGCCCTGTAGGCAGGAAGGGGGCAGAAGTGTCCAGTAGGCAGGAAGGGGGCAGAAGTGTCCACTAGGCAGGAAGGGGGTAGAAGTGCCCTGTAGGCAGGAAGGGGGTAGAAGTGCCCGGTAGGCAGGAAGGGGGTAGAAGTGCCCGGTAAGCAGGAAGGGGGTAGAAGTGCCCGGTAGGCAGGAAGGGGGTAGAAGTGCCCGGCAGGCAGGAAGGGGGTAGAAGTGTCCAGCAGGCAGGAAGGGGGTAGAAGTGCCCTGTAGGCAGGAAGGGGGTAGAATTGCCCGGTAGGCAGGAAGGGGGTAGAAGTGCCCTGTGGGCAGGAAGGGGGTAGAAGTGTCCAGTAGGCAGGAAGGGGGTAGAAGTGCCCTGTAGGCAGGAAGGGGGTAGAAGTGTCCACTAGGCAGGAAGGGGGTAGAAGTGCCCTGTAGGCAGGAAGGGGGTAGAAGTGCCCGGTAGGCAGGAAGGGGGTAGAAGTGTCCAGTAGGCAGGAAGGGGGTAGAAGTGCCCTGTAGGCAGGAAGGGGGCAGAAGTGCCCTGTAGGCAGTAAGAGGGCAGAAGTGCCCAGTAGGCAGGAAGGGGGTAGAAGTGCCCGGTAGGCAGGAAGGGGGTAGAAGTGCCCTGTAGGCAGGAAGGGGGTAGAAGTGCCCGGTAGGCAGGAAGGGGGTAGAAGTGCCCTGTAGGCAGGAAGGGGGTAGAAGTGTCCGGTAGGTAGGAAGGGGGTAGAAGTGCCCTGTAGGCAGGAAGGGGGTAGAAGTGCCCTGTAGGCAGGAAGGGGGTAGAAGCGCCCGGTAGGCAGGAAAGGGGTAGAAGTGCCCTGTAGGCAGGAAGGGGGTAGAAGTGCCCTGTAGGCAGGAAGGGGGTAGAAGTGCCCTGTAGGCAGGAAGGGGGTAGAAGTGCCCTGTAGGCAGGAAGGGGGTAGAAGTGCTCGGTAGGCAGGAAGGGGGTAGAAGTGCCCGGTAGGTGAGGGGTTAAAGGTTGGCAGGTGCTACTTCTTTAGCAACACTGGACAACACAGATTTTGTTTCCCAAACACTTTTTGCTGTTCCTTACAGATTTCTGGCTGCTACTCAAGAAAATAACCTGCAATTTAACCCATCACATGCCATTTTATAGATATCTTGTGTGTTTGAAATTTCCAATACTTGTTAGCTATGCTGCACATATTGAAAGAAACACATTAAAACATGGAATTGTTGTTAAAATATATCCAGTAGTCCAAATACAGCTGTAATGTCTGTGGACATCTAAACTCACTTTATTAGGTCCACCTGTTCTATTGCTTAGTAACACAAATTGCTAATCAGCCAATCACATGGCAGCAACTCAATGCATTTAGGCATCTAAATGTGGTGAAGACGACTTGCTGAAGTTCAAACTGAGCATCAGAATGGGGAAGAAATAGGATTTAAGTGACTTTGAACGTGGCATGGTTGTTGGTGCCAGACGGGCTGGTCTGAATATTTCAAAAACTTCTGATCTACTGGGATTTTCACGCACAACCATCTCTAGGGTTTACAGAGAATGGTCCAAAAAAGAGAAAATATCCAGTGAGTGGCAGTTGTGTGGGGGAAAAAGTCTTGTTGATGTCAGAGGTCAGAGGAGAATGGGCAGACTGCTTCTAGATGATAAAAAGGCAACAGTAACCCAAGTAATCACTCAACACAACTATCTCTGAATGCATAACATGTCCAACCTTGAAGCAGATGGGCTACAGCAGCAGGAGACCACACAGGGTGCCACTCCTGTCAGCTAAGAACAGGAAACGAAGGCTACAATTCGCACAGGCTCACCAACAATGGACAATAGAAGATTGGAAAAGGTTGTCTGGTCTGATGAGTCTCAGTTACCCTAGAGATAGAAAATCGCAGTAGATAAGAAGTTTTTAAAGTATTCAGACCAGCCCGTCTGACACCAACAACCACATGCCACATTCAAAGTCACTTTAATCCCTGCTAATCAACCAATCACATGGCAGCAACTCAGTGCATTTAGACATGTAGATGGGGTGAAGACGACTTGCTGAATTACATACTGAGCATCAGAATGGGGAACAAAGAGGATTTAAGTGACTTTGAACGTGGCGTGGTTGTTGGTGCCCAGAGGCGGACTGTTCATTTGGAAACTCCGGCACTGCCCGAGGGCCCGGGGTCAGTAGGGGGCCCCATGAGATGCTCCTGGTACCTTTTTCATAGGCTTTCTTGAGTCTGGGCAAGGACACAGGGGTCCCATGTTACAGCATAGAGACTGACACCAGTGGCGTCCCGAGGTAGGTGCGGGGGGTGCCCAGCAGGGATCGTCGGCTTTCTTTACAACTTACCTTTTGGTGGAGCGGGTCTGGCGTCTCCCCGGAGGGTGGATCGGATCTGTGAATTGGGGAGCATAATGAATCGGAGTCCAATCCATTATGCTCAATCTGCAGATCCGAACCATCCTGTGGGGATCGTCGGAGGGGGTGTCACCCGGTGTTATCGCACCGGGTGACACCAACCCTAGGGACGCCCCTGACTGACACACAGGGGCGGACTGACCATTTGGAAACGGCCCGAGGGCCCGGGGCCAGTAGGTAGCTCCATGAGATGCCCCTGGTACCTTTTTCATAGGCTTTTTCGAGTCTAGGCAAGGACACAGGGGCCCCATGATCCCCTATTGCCCGGGGGCCCCATGAGTTGTCAGTCCGCTCCTGTTGGTGCCAGACGGGCTGGTCTGAGGATTTCAAAATCTGCTGATCTACTGGGATTTTCATGCACAACCATCTCTAGGGTTTACAGGTCGGAGGAGAATGGACAGACTGACTCGAGATTATAGAAAGGCAACAGAAAATCATGTCAATGTGGACCAAAATCTCTGAGGAATGTTTCCTACACCTTGTGGAATCTATGCCATGAAGAATGAAGGCAGTCCTGAAGGCAAAAGGGGGTCCAACCCAGGACTAGCAAGGTGGACCTAATAAAGTGGCTGGTGAGTGTAAAAGTTGTGGATCTGCTGCTTGGAATGCAAGTCGGACACACCAAGTACCAGGGGCGGACTGACAACTCATGGGGCCCCCGGGCAATAGGGGATCATGGGGCCCCTGTGTTCTTGCCCAAACTCAAAAAAGCCTATGAAAAAGGTACCAGGGGCATCCCATGGGGCCCCCTAGTGACCCTGGGCCCTCGGGCAGTGCCCGAGTTTCCAAATGGTCAGTCCACCCCTGCCAAGTACTGTTGTTACACTTTCAAATGGAACAGCCATACAAGGGAGTCCCAATATATCAAAAAGAAAAGGCCAATCCGAAAGAATTTAGTTCCAGGAAAGAACATCACAGTTCCATGTGCCATTCACGAAAAACTTGGACTGATTACAAATGTTAGAATATTCAAACCTTTTTCTCATCCTTAACTCGAATAATGAATAAATCAGACCGTGAAATTAAATATAAATATAGTCCGACTCCCAAAATATATTTCCAGGTCCAACACAATATCTCAATCCTGTGCGTCCAGCTTCAATATTTCCATCACTCCGAACCCGGTGAATACCTTGATAAAATAAAACTAAAATAGTGTATTACCTTCAAATAATAATACCGTATTTTTCGCTCCATAAGACGCACCTAGGTTTTAGAGGAGAAAAACAAGAAAAAAAATATTCTGAACCAATGTACTGCAGACACAGTACAGGGGATGACCAGAGACTGCGGACATAGTACAGGGATGACCAGAGACTGCGGACACAGTACAGGAGATGACCTGAGACTGCAGACACAGTACAGGAGATGACCAGAGACTGCAGACATAGTACAGGAGATGACCAGAGACTGCGGACATAGTACAGGGGATGACCAGAGACTGCGGACACAGTACAGGAGATGACCAGAGACTGCGGACACAGTACAGGAGATGACCAGAGACTGCGGACACAGTACAGGAGATGACCAGAGACTGTGGATACAGTACAGGGGATGACCAGAGACTGCAGACACAGTACAGGAGATGACCAGAGACTGCGGACACAGTACAGGGGATGACCGGAGACTGCGGACACAGTACAGGGGATGACCAGAGACTGCGGACACAGTACAGGAGATGACCAGAGACTGCGGACACAGTACAGGAGATGACCAGAGACTGCGGACACAGTACAGGAGATGACCAGAGACTGCGGACACAGTACAGGAGATTACCAGAGACTGCGGACACAGTACAGGAGATGACCAGAGACTGCGGACATAGTACAGGAGATGACCAGAGACTGCGGACATAGTACAGGAGATGACCAGAGACTGGGGACAGAGTACAGGAGATGACCAGAGACTGCGGACACAGTACAGGAGATGACCAGAGACTGCGGACATAGTACAGGAGATGACCAGAGACTGCGGACACAGTACAGGAGATGACCAGAGACTGCGGACATAGTACAGGAGATGACCAGAGACTGCGGACACAGTACAGGAGATGACCAGAGACTGCGGACATAGTACAGGAGATGATCAGAGACTGCGGACACAGTACAGGAGATGATCAGAGACTGCGGACACAGTACAGGAGATGACCAGAGACTGCGGACACAGTACAGGAGATGACCAGAGACTGCGGACACAGTACAGGGGATGACCAGAGACTGCGGACACAGTACAGGGGATGACCAGAGACTGCGGACATAGTACAGGAGATGACCAGAGACTGCGGACACAGTACAGGAGATGACCAGAGACTGCGGACATAGTACAGGAGATGGTCAGAGACTGCGGACACAGTACAGGAGATGATCAGAGACTGCGGACACAGTACAGGAGATGACCAGAGACTGCGGACACAGTACAGGAGATGACCAGAGACTGCGGACACAGTACAGGAGATGACCAGAGACTATGGACAGTACAGATGACCAGAGACTGCAGACACAGTACAGGGCAGGGGTGGACTGACAACTCATGGGGCCCCCGGGCAATAGGGGTTCATGGGGCCCCTGTGTCCTTGCCCAAACTCAAAAAAGCATATGAAAAAGGTACCAGGGGCATCTCATGGGGCCCCTTACTGACCCCGGGCCCTCGGACAATTCTCGAGTTTCCAAATGGTCAGTCCGCCCCTGTATAGCATCTTACATTAGGGACTATCAGTAATAGATTCCCATGACACAGCCACAGCAGCTTCCTAGGATGTAAAACATGTTTTTCCAGTAATCAAAATGGCCGCGCCGCCACTTCTGTTTTTTGCGCAATTACGTCAGACGTCACTTCAAGGGTGAATGTGTGACTTTTTCTTGGCATTAGAAGTTGGGTATTCAATATGTGAGTTTTTTTTTTAGTTTTGTAAGTTTCCGAGTGATTTATTTTCTATGATTACAGATGTTGATAGTAAATAATGAACAAGGAAGGTGAACGTTTTTCGTTCTTGGAGACAGATGTTTCCACGAATAACTGATGCCAAGGTTAAGGGGTGCATTTTTGTTGGTCCACAACTGAGACACCTCAAGTACAAGCTGTTGGAAGATCTGTTCATCAGAGAACGTTGCCTGGAAAGCGTTCCTGGATCTTGTCGAGAATTTTCTTGGCAACTACAGAGCACCAAACTACAGTCAGCTGGTTGGCAAACTTCTCACAGCGTACAGTAGGGCAACCCGTCACTGAAAATTAATTTTTTTGCGTTCACATTTAGACTTTTTTCCTGGTAATCTAGGTGTCATCGGTGATGAACATGATGGAAGGTTTCACAAGACATTACCACAATGGAAAAATGTTATCACAGCAGCAGGAATCCATCAATGCCGCCTGACTATCCTTGGACGCCACAGGGAGATGCACCAGACACTGAGTACATGCGAGAAGCAGCAGCGGAACGCTTTTAGCCCTGAACTCATCCAACGTGTCAGAAACATTATGTGATTAATTACATCATAGCTATTAATGGTCATTTCAGATTTATCAAGTTATTGCGTTTACAAATGGCGGGAAAGATACTGGGATTTTTAGTTTTTTTTTATACTAATAATGGCGGCGATCAGGGACTTATGGCAGCGACCAGCGACTTATGGCGGGACTGTGGGACTGCGGCGGACATTCTGACATTGGGGGGTACTGACTTGGGGTCACTGACATCCCCAAAAACACTAATACAGTGATCAGTGCAAAAAAAAAAAAAACACTGACACTGTACTAATGGCACTGGGGAGGAAGGGGTTAACTTTATTTTACAGGGAAGGGTTATAGGAGTGAGGGGGAGTGTTTTACTAGGGGGCGGGGGGGGTGTGTGCTGCACGGGACAACGCTGATCGGGAGAGAGAAACTCTTCTTTCTCGATCAGCTCGTCCTCGAGCTGTCATATAAGTGACAGACAGCACAGCTACTGCAGCTGTGCTCTCTGTCACTGTTTGCCGCCGATCGCCGGGAAACAGACGGTAAGGACCGGCTGTGACCCGGCGACTGACATCCGCGGCGGTGATCGGCGGGACAGATAGGGCGGCAGCGCGCCTCGTGCGTGCCCCCTGCCTGTTTACAAAACACACGTTTTAAAATGTGGTTTTGCCTGTCCGTGCCGCCCTGCCGCCGTATTTCTACAGTGGCAGGGCGGCAAGTGGTTAAACTTTTACTAAACCCCAGACCCTGCATTCACTGTATCTGCTCTCCCCGGACCCTGCATTCACTGTATCTGCTCTCCCCGGACCCTGCATTCACTATATCCGTTCTCCCTGGATCCTACATTCACTATATCCACTCTCCCTGGACCCTGCATTCACTAT